>NW_004955486.1:2747456-2758424 GCF_000276665.1 Chinchilla lanigera | reverse complement strand
AGCGCGGGCCGGGCGCTCCCGGAACGCGGCTGCGGCCCATTAAACGCCCGGGCCGGGGACCCCCTATGCGGGCGGGGCTGGCTCCAGCGCGGCGGCCGGGTCGGGCTGGGGTGGAGTGGAGGCCCCGGGGGCAGGCACAACACCCCCGCAGCCCGCCCCCTCCCAGGCTCGACTCTGGCCCCCAAATCCACTCCTGACCCCTGCCCCGGTGGGGCGAGGGAGGCAGATGCCGACTTTGCGTGTCCCCAGCCGGTCCCCAAGAAAGCCCCCTCCACCGGGGACCTGGGGGCCGGGGCCACCAATCTCCCCAGGCGGCCTGTGAGCACTTAGGGAACAGAGGACTAAGCACTAGGTCCTGGGCCACACCCCTAGGGACCCTTGAGGAGCCCCTGGCCTCCTCTTCACCCCACGTGACAGGAGAGCCTTGGACAGAGCCGAGACTGAATTCTTGTGTCTCTCTGGGCTGTGTGACCTCAGGCAAGCTACCTGACCTCTCTGGGCCTTCCTTTCACTCATCTGCAGCTCCATGGAGTCGCACTGGGACAGGCCAACGTATGTCCCACCTCAGAGATCAGAGCTGGATCAGCGAGCGCCTGGACTGCTCAGTAGGGTGTGCAGGAGACGGGAGACCCTCGGGTGGCAGACTTACGTCGCCTGCCAGAGTCCTGTGTCCACAGCCCTGGCGCCTGACCCTCAGCCCCGGTTCCCTCCTGCATTTCCCTCTGCTGCAACCCACCTCCCCTCCAGCTCAGCCGAGAATGCCCCATCTTCTCAGCCTCTCTGGAGCCCCAGGTTTCCCCTGGGTGCAGCTGTCAGGTGACTCCTCGGGGCAGTGGACAGGGCTGCCTGTATTCCCAGCACTCTGGGAGGCTGAGGCAGGAGAATCCCAAAGTCAAGCTCAGCCTGGGCAATTTAGTAACTTAGCAAAATCCTGTCTCAGCTTGTTAGAACGGGAAGGGGTATAGCTCAGTGTGAAAGCCCCAGCACCAGGGCACAAAGTTTAGAACACCCCGCTATACCTGCTCCAGACTTTGGTGCTACATATTGTTCTATTCAAGCAGGCTGCCTGGAAAGAATGTGCCTGGCCACTCTAGGCCGGGCCAGGCATCCCCAGAGCACCCTTGTGTAGAGACTGGGGTCAGGATGGGCTCTGAGACTCCATCAGCAGCATCCAGCCGAAATGGCCATGCCAGCTGTCACTCTGCACCCAAAATCTGCACTTGTGCGGCCATAAAGCAGCAAGACTGCTGGCCTCTGACCCCATCCCTGAACCTGAGCTTGGCCCTGCTAGGAGGAACTTTCCTGGGGGTGGTAGCCCCCCCAGGTGCACACTCAGATCTCCATTCATGCCCACTTGCACCCGGGCTCTAAGGCAAGGGTCATGCTCTGAACCCTCCCAGCACCCCTGCCCTGGGGAGTAGCTGTGTGTGGCAGGTTAGGCTGGGTGAGGGTGGAAAGCAGGCTTTCAAGACAGCATGGAAGAAAAGAAGAGCAATTTCAGAGCACGACTGCACCAGCTGAATATTGCCCTTCACATGGGTCTACCAGTTGCACGGATGTGGGATCACAATGAATCGCCCTCAGACTGCCTTGTAGAGTGCAAACCTTGTATAGCCTGACATGGAGGGCACTAATGGGCACCTGTGTTTGTCAAGACAAGATAAACTGGCCGGCGTGGTGGCGTACTCCTGTAATCCCAGCACTCAGGAGGCTGAGGCAGGAGGATCGTTACGAGTTCGAGGCCAGCCTCGGCTACAAAGTGAGCTCCAGGCCAGCCTGAACCGCATAGTGAGACCCTGTCTCAAAAAGACCAAAAAAAAAAAAAAAAAAAAAAAGACAAGATAAACTATGCTGTGGTAGCGAACGACACTAAAGCTTCAGTGTCCTAGAGCAACAAAAGTTTATTTCTTCCGGAGGATAGACAGGACGCCCAGGCCGGAGAGGCAAGCTTCTCCTTGAAGAGTCACTGGGCACCCACTGGTAGAAGGTCACCCTCAGCCAGTGTAACTTCGCGGGGGCAGGATGTGTGCCCTGCGAGGACAACAGGGGCAAGATGGGTGCCCAGTCTCAGGGTGCTCCTTTCAACCCTCCCCCACCACCCACTCCCTTCCCAGCTGCAGGAATGGCGCCGTCCGTCCAGGCTCAGGCACCAAACAGGGCCTCCTTGACTTTGCTCTGCTATCTCCTTTGTTCTTGTAGTACTGGAGCTGGAACCCAGGGCCTCCTGCATGCTGGACAAGCAATTGACCACTGAACTGCGTTCCCAGTCCTGTGTGTGTGAGAGTGTGTGTGTGTGTGTGTGTGTGTGTGTGTGTGTGTTTTCGTTCAGTACTGAGGATTAAACCCAAGGCCTTCACCCTGAGGCCACATTCCCAGCCCTTTTTAAAAATTTTGAGACAGAGTCCTTCTAATCCACTAAATTATCTATACTGGGCTTGAATTTGCAGTCCTCCTGCCTCAGCCTCCCAGAGTGCTGGAATCACAGACACGGGCTTGGATTTGCCTTCTTGTTTTAAATTGCACACTACTCCTGCATTCCTCTGCCTCTTCCCACTGCTGCTGCTGCTTTTTTTTTTTTTTTTTTGTGGTGGCCACCTCTTAAGGATTGAAAGACATCTTACTGTGCTTGCAGTCACTGCAGACTGAAGCCATCCCTTCTGTCGCCTCCACTGGAATGTAGGACGGAGATTTTTTTTATCTGTTTGGTTCTCTGCTGTGTACCTGCCATCCATGATTGTCCCTGGTGCTGGAGTAGGTGCTCAGGAAATACTGGTGAACAAATGAACAAGCTGAATGGTGGTGTGGAGGATCAGAGTTCAGGCTCTGGAACCAGACCAGGGGTATTCAAAGCCCAGCTTTGCAGTTAGGATATGATTTGGGGGAATTTGCACCATCAGTTTGCTCATCTGTACAATGGGAACAAGAGCTTGGCCATTTCAACAAGCTCCTGCCTTGTAAGCCATCTCTATAGTGCCTGGCAAAATGATGCACAGCATATATTGTATATTGATTATTACTATTTTAAAACTTTGAGCCAGATGTAGTGGTGCATGCCTGTAGTCCCAGCACTGGGAGGCTGAGGCAAGAAGATCGAGATGTGGTCAAGGCCAGTCTGGGCTACATAGTGAGCTCAAGTCCAGCCTGAACTACACAGAAAGACCCTGTCTCAAAAAACAAAACAAAAAAGAACAAAACAAAGCTCCTCTGAACCCGTAACTCTACTTCTATGCACTTTTAATGAAGGAGTAGTCAGAGACTGTTCTGATTACGGGCAAAGATTTGCATATAATTGTGTTCTTCACTGTGTCCTTTTTACAGAAAAAAGTTGGAAGCCATCTAAATTTCTAAGATAGGATTCGTTAAATAAAATATAGCCCACCCTTTGAAGGAGTACCAGACAGCCATTAAAATTCAAGTTCTCAAAGAATACTTAATGGCATAAGAAAATGACCAGAACATAATACAAGGTGAAAAAGCAGAATATAATTCTTCAATCGAGTAGGGATACCTGGCTGTTTGTCTTATTATTAATCTTTACACTGAATACATATTCTTCCATATGCATTGATTTATAAAAATGCAGGAAAAAGCACAGTATAAAATTACATGATCAGGGCCAGGGATATAGTATAGCTCAGTGTGCAGGCCTGCCTGGAAAGTGTGACGTCCTGAGTTTGATTCCTGGTACCGGCTCCCCCAGCCCCCAAAAGCTACATGATTCTAATTCAGGTTTAATTTTTTTCTCCCTGTAGCACTGGGGTTGAACTCAGAGCCTTCACACTAAGCTATATCCCCAGTCCATTTTTACAGACAAGGTCTCACTAAATTGCTCAGATTGGGCTTAAATTTGCAATCCTCCTGTCTCAGCCTCCCAAATGCTGGGATTACAGGCCTATGCCACCCTGCCCGGCTCAGATTTACGTATTTTTATACATCTCCTTTTCCTTACACGTTCAGATAAAAGACTGGGGGCAAGGGGTACAGCTCCACAGTAGAGCACTTGGCTAGTGGGTGAAAGGCCCTGACTCTGATCCCCAATACTGGAAAAAGGGAAAGACCAAAATCTTTTTTTTTTTTTTTTTTTGGTTTTTCTCCGGTACCAGGAACCGAACTCACGACCTTGCGCTTGCCAGGCAGGCGCTTTTGCCACTGAGCTAAATCCCCAGCCCCCAAGACCAAAATCTTAACAGTGCCTCCTGTTAGGTGATCAGATAATGAAAGACATAAACATTCCTTTCCGTTCCCTGTTATATTTCCCAGATCTTTTACAAGGGACCTGAAACCACAATGCTTTCATGATCGGGAAGAGCAGAGTTTCTGAGGATTGAGGCCAGCATTTTCCAACACTAGAAGCTCCACAGCGCGCTCCATAGGTGATGAAACCAAGATTCGGAGGAACCAGGTAAGTTTGATGAGACTCCGGTGAAACATTATAAACCAAGCCAGATGTGGTGATCTGTAATCCTAGTTACCAGGGAGGCTGAGCCAGGAGGATCTCCAGTTTGAGTCTAGCCTGGGAAGCTTAGTGAGACTGCCTTAAAGTAAATAAGGAAAAAAAAAAAAAAAGGATGGGGATGGGGGATGGGGATGTAGCTCAGTGGCAGAGCTCTTGCCTAACATGTGCGGAGCCCTGGATTCAATTAGCCAGGCAACGGGACACTTCTTTCTGTTCTTGGAGTGCAGCTGAAACTGTAACCAAAAGAAACATGTGCTTCCAGAAAATTCTAGGAAAAGTGTGGCAAAGAACAATTGCAGCTGTTGGATTGGGCTCTAAAGAGATGGGTGGAGAGATTGGATCAGTTGGTGAGAAGTTAGAGACAAAGCTGTCAAAATACAGAGGCAGCAAAGTCATTCTCGATGACCGGGAGTATTTGCTATTTAGAGATGACCACATTCTTGGAAAGTTTGTAGACTGAAAAAAAAAAAAATCACCATTGAAATGACACCATGTGAAGCTGCTTGTTCCAGTGACGGCCTGGAATGTCTCAGCATGGAAATAACTCCCTTTCTCTCTGTTAAAATAAACCAAGGCGAGAGGGAGGGAGTCCCAGTAGGCCCTTGCTACTGAGGAGCTTGAGGACAATTCTGCGTATCAAACTTCCTGGGGATGCTTCACCTGGGCAGGGCCACCAAGGGCTGCCCTGGTCTGTCCAGACTGCTCCTTTGCGGTCCTCTCTGAAAGCCTCTGTCCATCTTGGATACCTCCCTCTGCACTGACCCAGCCTCACCTGGGGCCACCCACCCCCAGACTGGGTTAAGGGATGATCCTGATGTCCCCTCCTCCAGGAAGTTCCCCCTGAGTCACGCATCCCTTCTCAGCATTGGTAGAAAGAGCTGCAGCACCCTCTGACACCACCCGGCCCAAGAGTGCAGGGACACCTGTGACCAAAGGGGAGCCTACTCCCAGGGTTTCTGCGGTGTCCCAGATCCCAGCGGCCTCCCACCCGCTGCCTGCCGACCTGCCCAGGGGCGCAATCAGTCCTTCTCCTGGTCTCCCCGCCACTATGTCCCCCGGGGAGTTACCGGGAGCTCTAGTCGCTGCCAAACACCCCCAGGCCCTGGACTCACCGCTGAGGGAGGCCCCGCAGGGCCCTCCTGGTGCCCCACAGCAGGCTGGCCGAGTGGCCGGGGAACACCCCGCGCCGTGCCCAGAGGGACCTAGCTTTGACTCAGAGCCACAAGCAAATGGAGTGAGGATCCCCTGGCGCCCCGGCTCCCCACCCCCACCCTCGGGGCTGCTCTTCCCGAAAAATCAATCATCCTGCCACTGGGTTTGCGGGAAATGGGGGGCGGGCAAGAGGGCTTGCAGGGCGCACGCTCCCTCCTAGGGTGGCAGCCCGTGTGGCTGGTGTGGGTGGGCACCTGCCAGGGCACCCCCAAGGGACCCCAGTCCGGACGTCTGGACCCCTTCCCAGGCGGGGGGCGGGAGGAGTGGGAGTCCCCGGCAGAGGGCACGTCCGGGTGCGGCGGGCGGTCAAGGCCCTGGGTGCGGCGCAGCCCTGGAGTCGGGAGCGCAACCAGTTGTGTTAAGCGCTGCTAACAGGAGCTGGGCCCGGGGCAGTCACCCGTTTATTCGTTCATTGGCGTTTGCTAGAGTCGTCCCTGCACCCCAGAAGAACTCGGAGTGCGGCCTCGAAGCCTTCCAGTCCTCTGGGAGTGTGTGTGGGGTGACCCTCTGGGGGTGAGGTGGGGGGGGAGATGAGGAAAGCTCCTCCCTTCTTTGCTTGCCCCCATGCACGGGTCCCCCTTCCGCGACCCCGACCCCGACCCCTTCCCCGGAGCGCTGACCCGCGTCTCCTGCCCCAGGCCCCGGAGGCGCCCAGGGCCTCAGCACGGACGACCCGCCCTGTGACGGCCTCGGCTTTATTATCTTCACCTCCGTTTCACAGACGAAGACACAGGCTCGGAGGAGCCTACCTATCCGATCTGAGGAGTCGGTGGTAACCGGCTGGGGCAGTTAGAGGCGCAGCGGGGCGGGGTGTTGGGTGTGTGCTGGGTAGGGGTGCAACCTTCCTCTGCACGGCAGAGTCCGGCTCGCTGAGCCGGCTGAGTCTCGTCCTTGGGCCTCTACTTCCCCCTCTGTAAAATGGAGTTGCGGATCCCGCCCTGCCCGGCAGGGATGTGGAGGGAGGAACCGGTAGCACCGGATGGGAAAGGCTTGGGAGACAGCAGGGAGCCACCAGCCCCCGGGGCGGGCGTCCTCGGCCCACGGCTGTCTCCAGCGTGGTATCGCCTTGCCGGGGGTCGGAGGAGGTGGCCCCCGGACCCCGGCTTCCAGCAGCGGCCTCCTCCGCAGGCTGCGGGCCGGTGCGACCAGGACTCGGAGCCCGGCGGCCCGAGACCCGCCCAGGACCCGGGAAGGGGGCGTGGAGGTGGCAGGCCAGGCCGCCGACGCGAATACTAGGTGGTGTGAACT
Organism: Chinchilla lanigera; assembly: GCF_000276665.1. Lineage (NCBI taxonomy): Eukaryota > Metazoa > Chordata > Mammalia > Rodentia > Chinchillidae > Chinchilla > Chinchilla lanigera. The sequence continues at coordinate 2,751,508 of NW_004955486.1, read as the reverse complement.
AATTTGATGGCGCGGATAAGAGGCTGGGCCGCCTGGGGCCCCGGCCCCGCCCAGCCCCCCTCGGCCCGCAGATAACATCGGGCGCTGCGCTGCGTGCGTTCGCAGGTGCTGACGTCCCCGCTGGCTCCGGCAGGCTGGCTAGCGCTGCGTTACCAAATAGCAGTAATTGAGATTAATTTGGGGGCCAATTGGGTCAGCCCTCGCAGGCACCCATTAATTAGTGGGGGAGGCTGGAGAGGGGGCGCAGAGAGAGGCCCGGCCGGGTATGTGTCTCAGGGGAGTGGACACGCCAGACAGAGCACCCCAGCTCCGCCCCGACAGCCCCTCAGACCACCCCATGCTGAGCGCCTCCTCCCAGCCCGGAGGGAGGGGGACCCTTGGTCTCCAGGGTTAAACGGCTCATTACCAGGGTGGGGGAGGGGGAGGGTGCCAGGCTCCTTGGACATCAAACAGCTCTTGCAAAACTTCCAGATGAGTTAAGTGCAAATGAATTTGGAGCAGACAATGAGGTTCCCTTTAGAGACACCTGGGCAGAAAAATGAAGGGAAAAGTGCCCCAGGGAGAGCTCATTTGGGTGTTTTTTTTTTTTTTTTTCACCTGAACCCAAAACACGCAGGGAAAAACAAACCCACCCGTCTATACGGGTGCCAGAGGCGGGCAGGCGCGCCCTGACTCAGTGCTGGGCTGGCTGCAGGCGGGGCACACACGCGTGAGGCCTGGGCACAAGTCTGGGAGCGGAAAGCAGCGACCCAGACCAGTGCGCAGAGGCAGAAGTGCCTGGCATACAGGTGCGGGGTTCTCACCCGCCCTGGATAGCCCTGGGATGGAGCAAGGGAGGGTGAGCGCAGGGGGTGAAGTGAGGAGGCCAAGGGCTGTCCCCGGCACCTCGTGGTCACTCACGTGCTCCCCGCCCCGGCCCCAGGGTGGGGCCCTTGTGCCAGCCAAGCAGGTGAAGTGTCCGTGGGGGGCTGGGGACCTGCCCGCCCCGCCCCAGTCACCCAACTTGCTCTGCCAATTTCCCAGGTGTTGTATTTTCCCCTTGAATCTCACAGAGGGACAAAAGCAGGTTGAGTCACCAGGAACCGGCCCCCGCTTCCGCCCACTCTGGAGCCCTGCCCCGCCCCACCCCGGGGAGCCGAGAACCCAGAGGCGCAGGTGGCTGAGGCCTGGCCCAGGGTGACCTCAGGGAGCCAGGGACCCTCCTGTGCCTTCCAGGTGTCCCCCACTGCCGGCCAGCACCCCGGGGGCCCAGGGCCTGCGACCTCCTTGGGGGCCCTAATGGAGCAGCCTCCTCTCTGCGGCGCATTTGCAATTCATGGCTCCAGCCGAGATTGCATTAGGGCCTGGCTGTCACTTGTGATGAATGTCGCTTGTTTTCCAGAAAAAAACGGGCCCTGGATGCAGGATGACAGAGCCTCAGGAGACAGCTGGCCCTACCCTGGCCTGAAGACCAGGGCATGGCTGGTGTGGCCTTGGGGTTGGCTTCTCCCAGAGCTCTCAGGGGTCCTGCAGCCCTTTGCAGGTCACTAGTCCCCTTATTCCCATCTCACGAGTTCCCCCAGCAGCCCTGCAGGGGGCTCTGCCTGAGCAGCCCCACTGAACAGATGGGCAGACTGAGGTAGGTAAAAGTGCATAAACTGCAGGTGACCTGAGGCAGGGACCCAGCATCAGGAGGCACCAAAAAGTCCTGCAGGGAGTCCTGGAGATGACTGGGAGAAAGAGGAATCCCTTGTGTGCCTCAGGGCTCCAGAGTTCCTTCTGCCCATGGCTCGACTGGGCTCGGCCCTCTCTCCCTGCCTCATGGCTCCGATGGGGTCGGGAGACTGAGTTCCCATCCATCCTACACATCACCAGGCCAGGGCACAGGCGGGCTGGTGCAGGAATTAGCTGGAGGTCTCAGCTGCAGCCCTCTTTTGTGTCCTCTGCTCTCTGCCTCTTGGGGCCAGTGTTCCCTAGGCCTTTTGCAACTGAGAAGGCTGGATGAGCCTTCTTGGTCTCCTGCTCTGGCTCAAGAACTCGCGCTGGCTCCCACTTTCCCACCAGTTTCCCAAATTTTATCCCTGCTCCTGTGCTTAACATTTGGGAGCCATGGCCTGGCAGAGAGGCTGCCAGGCAAAAATAATTCCACTCATGGGCGGCTTCTAGGTCCGTTCACTGGGGAAAGAACAGCAGCTCACCTGGGGGTAGCTTTCATCTTGGGCCCTCTTCGTGACTTCACACAGTTTAGGCAGAAGTAGGTGACTAGGTCATGCCAATCCCCTTTCTCAGATGAGGAAACTGAGGCTGGGGCACATGGCAAGAGGTAGAGACCCCGTGTTCTCTCCTGCCCAGAACAGTGTGCCTAGAGCAGCTGCTGGCAGGTCAGAGAATGAATGAATGAGTGAATGAATGAATGAATGAATGAATGAACGAACGAACGAGTCAGCAGCCTCAGCAGGCGATGGTGGCACCTGTGGGCTGCTGGAGGGCTGAGCACGCCTCCTGACCCTCGGCTGGAGAACAGGCAACTTGTTGGGCATCCCTGCCACAAGGACAGCTGATGGGAGCAGTGCCTGGCTCTCAGCTCAGCAGAACCCGGTGCCATGGAACCAGCCCCACCAAAGGGACCCAGGCAGTGCAGGGCAGGAGGAGAGCCTGAGCCTCTGCAGCCTGAGCCTGACCCCCGTGTGCCAGGCACTTGGGACGGGGCACTGTGCTCTCTCCTCTCGGGGGCAGCCCACCGATGTGGGTACGGCTAGCCCTTGGTACACAGGGGGAAGTAAGACTCAGGTGCAGGGTGGGCTGGCCTGACCTCAACTTCTGGGCTCATGGAGCGGCCAGTGGGCACTGCCATGCGGCTCCCCGTCCACCAGAGTTGGAGCTCCCACCCTGGCGTTTTTGTCCTATGTGTCCACTCCCAACGGCTGCCCATCCCACCTCTCCGGGTGGCCCTTGGACAGCCCTCACTGTCAGTCCCACACTTGGGTCAGAACCCAGTTTCGGATCCACCCTCGCAGGCCCCCGCCCCCAGCGCCCAGTGCCCTGGTCCCTCCCCAGCAGGAGCAGATGGGGGTCTGTCTCCCGGCATGTGAACAGCTGAGCCACATTCAGGAGCGTTCTGAGGCCCAGGTTCAAGGCCAACTTTGTACCCTGCCCCCCAGCCTCACTTTCCAGGCAAGGGCTGGAGCGAGTCAAGAAGGACTGGGTGATCTGGGCTCAGACCGCAGGGCCAGCCCTTCCTGCCCGTGCAGCCTGAGACCCACTACTTCCCTTCTCTGAGCTTCACCTTTCTCATCTATAAAATGGGCATAACTACAGCTGACGTCACACAGTGCGCATGAGGCCAGGCGTCCAGGGGCCGCTTGAGAAGCGGGGTGAGGACCCCATCCCTTCTATAGACCGGGTATGGTATTGTGAACTAATGGGCACCTTCCCTCCGAGTCCCCAGCGCCCGTCCCTCCTGTCATCTGTCCATGCTGCTGTGCCATTTCTCCCGCCATCTGTCAGCACCAGCTGCCACCCGCTGCCACCGCGGCACCATGCAAGACCCCAGATGCCCCAGGGCCCCGCCACACCCTGTCCTCCCTGTGAACTCTCCCGCCCAGACAGGGGGCTCTCACCCCACCCTCACCCCACCCAGGGGCACCCCGCTAGCCTCTCCCAGGGTCTCCTGCACCCCCAGGGACTCTTCAGGAAGCTCTGGGGCCTGGTGGGGAAGCAGTCTGGAAGCCTCCCCAACTCCCCCAGCGCGCCCCACCCCTGCTGCCCTCCGCCGGGATCCTACCACATCCTGCCGCAGCCCTGCGTCTATTTCATCAAGCCAAGGATTGCTTTTTAAATAAATCTAAAAAACTCCACTTCCTCCTTGGCAAGTTCATTTTAAGTCATTTTATCTCTTTCCCCCCTATATTTTTCCCAAATAATGTGATTAAGTGACTCAGCGCCGGCTGCCTCTGGCAGGCCTGGCCTCTAATTCACTTTGAGGACGGTCCCCTTTGACCCTACTCACTCCGGCTAAGAGGACACTTAAGCCGAGTTCCAGGGCTTCCTACCGAGAGAGGCGGGTGGGGGGG
>NW_004955486.1:2684998-2747356 GCF_000276665.1 Chinchilla lanigera | reverse complement strand
CGGCTCCGTGCTCTCCCGGCTTGCCCGTCCCCGCCTCCCTCCCCTCCCCGGGCGCCCCGAGGGAGGGAGTCGTTGGGGGCGGGCGGGGGGCGGCGCGGGGGGGGGAGCGAAACAAACTTTCACATAAAATTATGGTATATGGATAATTGAGAAGTTTAAAAACATGAATCTAATTGTACAGTCCCCGGAGAAACCGTATCGAGCCACCCCTATAAGAGGCCTGGAATCTCCCGATGATGATTTATTGCTAAATCCTAGTATTTTTCAATACATTATAGTTTTTAAATTGTGTTTAAATTGAGTGTAGAAGAGCAGAGGCCATTAGGAGATGCAGAAATGATGATTATATTTAAATATTCATGCACGCAGTACCTTATTATTGAATCTGAACACTAACAAAATCAATATTAAGTGCGGTTTGACATGAATTTATTTATGAATTTCGACTTTCTAAGTACTGTATTTTTTCACTCAAAAATTGTGAGTATAATGTAGTAATGATATCAAAACACAGTGTCAGGGAACATTAGCTGGGGAGGTTATAAACCTCTGGATTAGGGGGCCCCAGATTGCCCTCAAAAGTGCTTAGTATACAAAACCCAATTCTTTTTTTTTTTTTTTCCCCTCCCTGTTTCTGAATCGTGCAAATCCACATACACGCGGAGAGGGCGGGCAGCAGCGGTGGGGAAGAAGCCAGGCTCGGCAGAGCGGCAGGCGGGGCTCTGGGTGTGGATGTGCAGCTCCACTGCGGTGCAGGGGACCGGGGTTCTCGGACAGCTTCTCCCCTAAGCGCCTCTGGCCAGGGGGCCCCAGGGATCTTGAAGCCTCGGGGACCCCCAAGGGGGACCTTACTAGGGTAGGGAGAGCCTAAAGATCTCTTTGCTTGCTAGACCTCAGATTCTGGGACATAGTGGACACCCAGGAAACCAAGACTGAAAAGAGAGCCTTGGGGCTGGGGATTTAGCTCAGCGGCACAGCGCCTGCCTAGCAAGCGCAAGGTCGTGAGTTCGGTTCCCGGTACCGGAGAAAAAGAAAAAAGAAAAAAACGAAAAGAGAGCCTTTTCCCCAGATTCCAGGCTGGCCATCAGGCATGGACCCCAGTAAGGAAATTTAGGTCACCCCCTCTTGCTCAGCTGCCAGGCCCTGCCACCTGTACTGGGCCTGGCATAGGGGACAATGAGCGGGATGTCCCTTGTCACACAGCTGGGCCTCCCTGGCCTTGCCCCTTCTGTACCCCGCCTTCCTACTCTTCCCCTGCCTGCTGCTCACCTTACCTCTGCCCCAGAGGCCACCTGTGAGCTCAGCACAGCCACATCGGCTGAGGTCTCACACACACACACACACACACACACACACACGTGGGGAACCACCTTGCTGAGCCCTGTTCATTTACACTCGGACCTCACAACACACACACACACACACATACACACGCACGCACGCAGCAGGAAATGGAATTGGGGACCCGCCAGGAGGAGACCCCATTTTCCAGATGGGAAGTTCTCCCTGAGAGCGACGTCTTTGGATACCGACATCTTCATTCCTTCCCATCAGCAGAGACCCACACACACACACGGCGTCTGCCTCAGCCGCTGCCCTGCACCGTAAACCTGACCCTGACCCTGACCCTGACCCCCATGGGTTCAGACGGACTACTGAACCCCACATCCATAAGCCCACAGACACCCCACTGCACAGGGCGCACTCTCCCTGCCCTGGGGCCCTCACAGCTGTGGAACACACGGCCCAGGCCTCAACCCGCAACCTGCCCGGATTAATGACACGGAGCCCACACCCGCAAACCCCTGCTTGGACCCGCAATCGTCTTTGCACGCACAGACACCCTGAGAACGTCCAGGTGCCCCGCCTACACCCGGGCTCTGATAGCCACACGCACGACACCCCTGCACATACACAGCGACACCCCAGCGACACACGGGCACACCCAACACCTCTCAACGCCTCCGCTGCCGCAGCCTTGGCAGCCGCGGTTTGGCGCAGCGTGGGGTCGAGGGTCAAACAGCACTTAGAAGGTTGATTCGGAATATTCATCAGCCTTTGAGGGGGAGCAGTGGCCCACGCAGGGGGCGGGGGAGAAAAACCCAACCCGACCCTAAACTCTTTTCCAGTAAATCGATGTATTTTGCTATAATTTTATTAGGAATATAAAAGGAGCCTTTTCAAAAGTGCTTAGGACGCAAAAAAAAGAGGCGGGCGAAGGAAACATTAGTCTGTCTGTGTTAGCAATCCCATAGTCACATTTTATTGTTACTGTCAGGATGCAAAAGCTGTGCTTAAAACAAAATAATACATAATGTATTACTGAGGCATAAACATCAGCGAGCCGCGAGCGGCCAGCGTTTTTATTTTAAAAAGAAGATGCAAAAAAAAAAGAAAAGATGGAGGGATGGGCGGTGGGGGAGGGGAGGGACGCCGGCTGGGACCCCCGCTTGGGGCTGCGACCCAGGCCCCAGAGCGGCAGAGGGAAGGGGACCCAACTACAGCGTCACCCCCGACCCCCCAGGAGAAACTGGACCCCCAAGATAACCTCAGGCTCTGAGTTCTTGCACTGCTGGCCAGCTTCCTCCTGGGAAGTACATGCAGCTCTGGCCCTTTTGTGACACCCCAACCCCAACTCCCGTGCGCTCCCGGCCGCAGGGCCAGGAAGCGGCTCTTGTCCCATTTTGTGGATAGAGACACCAAAACTCAGAGAGGGACAGTCAGCAGCTCCAGGTCACAGAACCCCAGTGGAGCAGCCAGAACTTGAACCCAGGGCAGAGGACCGGTGCTGGCTCTTTGCCCCTTCTGGACTGGGCTACCCACGGGCTGGCGGTCTGCAGGCCCGAAGCGGGTCTCTCTGCTCCGCCCTTGCTCCTGCATTCCGTTCTCTGACATCAACAAGCGCAGTCTTCCAAAGGCCAATCTGGTTCCCCCCTGGACCGCCACGCGTGTCCAGCATCCTCCTCGGCCTGGCCCTGCCCACAGCAGTTCCGCAGGCCTTCCTTCTCTTCCTCTGGCCTGCTAAGTTTGCTTCCGCCATAGGGCCGGGGCTCCTGCTGGCCCCTCTACCTAGAAAGTTGCTCCTGACTCTTCACCACAAACACCTTCTCCAAGAAGTCCTCCTGGACCACCCAATCTCAACAAGACCTTTGCTGCTTTTTGTCTTATCTCTCTGCTTTTCATTTACCTGTTCTTTGCCTGTTGTTCTGAGCTAGGGCACAAGAAAGCAGGGACCCCATCAGTCTTGTTCACTGCAGCGTCCCCAGCACCTGGTGCATGCACCGTCCTTGTGTTTGGCGGAAGGACAGGTGGGTGGACAGACAGATTGGTACGTGGCTGTCATTGCTCGCAGCCCCTGGAGCACAGCTGACCCCCAGGGATCTCTGGCCCAGTGGCTTATCCTGGGTCCCCAGGCCCTCGGGGCCAACTCATCTTCCCACGTTTGGGGACTCTACACCTCACTGGAGCCAGGGCCCCCAACCAGGGGCTGACACATGGAAGCCTGCACTCTGAAGCACATCTGGGCCGAGCACTGCCTGAACATCTGGGTGAGTGACCCCTCCCCCTGGGCACCCACCTTCCTTCCTCTCTTCTTACCTGGGCTCCCATCAAGCAACTGCTCTGAGAACTTTCAGGACACAGTTGTTAAAAGTAGAGTCCTGACTCAGCTTCTTATTAGCTTTGTGACTTTGGATATTGTGCCGTAACCACTCTGGGCCTCAGTTTCCTCATCTATAAAATGGGAACAGGAATGGGGTTTACCTCATCGGCCTTTGTGTGGCTTTGGTGTGGAGGTGTGGAAAACAGAGCTCTTCGGGGCTGCTCTGGAAGGGGAAGTCCGAGGAAGGGGACAGGAGCGCAAGTGGAAGTCCTGTCGCCCCAGCCTCCCCGGCAGCTTCCCCGCCGTCTGAGGGCACTTGGCGCCACCTAGCGGTGGGTGTGGGCGAGGAGGGCCTGGCCGGCAGAGTGGGGTAGGTGGGGGCCTGGGGCCAGCGTGCGCCCAAGAGGTCCCCACCCCGTATGGTGGCCATCCTGGGGGACGAGCAGGGCAGGACCACCTCCAGGACACCCCAAAACCAGCTGCAAATCCCCCACCATCTCCACTGGCCACAGCGCAGACACCAGCTCCCCACCAGAGAAGGCCGGGCAGGAGGACAGGTGATGAAGGAGAGGAGGGGACAGAAAGCAAATCGTGATGTTCACAGCATGTTTCAATGGGTGCAGGTGACCGCAGTGCCCAGGGACACGAGCTAGGGACAGGCAGGGGAGGGGAGGCTCTGCCCGCCAGGGGTGCACAACACCCCCTTCCCAGTGGCAGTGTCACCTACCTGCTGAGGCCTGTGGCTCTGAGCTGCTGTGCTGCCTGCCTGTCATGGAGCTGTGTGACTTCGGCTGAGGCACTTAACCTCTCTGTGCATCTGTGTTATTGTTGCCAACTTGAGGCCTAACAGCCCCTCTCTCCTGGGCTTGTCCCCAGGACTGAAGGAGGCTCGGAAGCAGGGGGATCAGTGACGCTTACAGTAGCAGCCTCGGCTCCGGGACCCTCTGCATCCTTGAGCCAGGACCCACCCACCTTTGCATCATATGCTCATGCCTGTAAACACACACACACACACACACACACACACACACACACACACGCAGACCAGCCCAGGTGGTCTGAGGCCAGGCAGAGGCTGGTCGGGTGTGCAGGGCCATGTATGTCTGTATGTGCCCTGTGCACGGGGCCCAGGAGGAGTGTCCGGGCAAAGGTGCAATGTCCAGGAGCAGGGCTGTGATTGCCCCCACCTGCACAGGGACGCCATCACAGGGGAAATGTCACCCACCCGCTCTTCTCAGCCTGGCGGGGTTACCCCTAGCTTCTGCCCTTCAGACCCTGGGCGGGGGCTGGCCAGTGCACTCTCCAGGGTCCCCTGGTGCAAGGTGAGGAGCAGGGCTCAGAAGGCTGCACCCTCCCCTTCAGCTCTCAAACCACAGAGGGCTGCGCTGGTCCCCTGGGCTGTAGTTGCAGCAGTCACAGTCCGGGGCTGCCCTCGCAGAGGTCCCAGGGAGGGAGACGGTGAGACCTCCTGGGTGGGTGACACAGCGCCGGGTTCTGCTCGCCAGCCCTGCTTCTTCATGGCCGTGTGGCCTTGGATAAGGGGTGCGACCTCCACGCCTCCTTCCCTGGCCTAGCATGGTAAGAAAGATGTGCACCCCTGCAGGAGTTCTGACGGGAATTGCCTCCCCCGGACCCTTGGCGTGTCGCGTCACACCCAGCAGACTCTCGGCAGTGGTGGCCTCTGCAGTGTGCATGGCTGCCTTTGCGGAGCGCAGTCCCCACTCTGGTCCTGCGCAGAAGCCCCTGCAGGCGCCCTCCCCACCTCCCCCCCTCTGCCTGACGGCTCTGTGCGGCTGTGCGGAAGGAAGTTGAGACCTGGTGCGGGGCGACTGCAGAAGTCATGCACAGATGAGGAAACTGAGCCCCAGGTCACTCGGTGTCCAGGTCAGCCTGCTGTCCACTCTGATCCCTTGCCGATTACGCACATCTGCGGCAGAGGGGTGGCATCCAAGCTCAAGGGATTCCCAGCCCCCACTTTCCTGAGCCTGTCCTGTGTGTCCAGCCGCCAGGCCAGAGGCAAAGGCCCGGGAGGAAGAGGTTGTGTGCCCACCCCATGCCAAATAAACCAGCAGGGATCATCGATGTGTGCCTGTGGCCAGGGAGCAGAGGGGCACCTAAGATGCCCAGGAGGTCAAGCTGGGCTTCCGGGAGGAGGAGGTGAAGGTTCCGTGCTCCTGGCCCATCTGAGCAAGGTGTTGAAGAATCAATGGGGCATTTACCAGAAGAATGAGGAAGAATTTTCTGGCATTTACCAGATGAATGAAGACAGTGCTCTGGCTGAAGGTAGGGATATGGAAATCACCACGGCAGGCTGAGAACTGCAAACATGGGGCGTGAGGGTGTCCAGGTGCCCTTCTGTGAGGTTTGCCACCTGCTGGGAGCAACCTTCCAACTGTGGCTGTGTGACACAGTGACCCAAAACTTGGGGGTGTAAAACCAGCATTTTATTATGCCCCCAGCCTATAATCCCTGCACTTGGGAGGCTGAGGCAGAAAGATCACAAGTTCAAGTTCAGCCTGAGCAACCTAGTAAGTCCCTATCTCAAAAAAACAAAAGAAAAACCAAAACAATTAATCTTGACTCTCAACTTGATTGGCTTGAGAGATACCTAGGAGGTTAGTAAGGCACACTTCTGGGTGTGTCATGGAGTGTGTCCTCGGGGGCTAGATCTGGTCCCTGACTTCTCTCTGGTGCACTACCCTGCTCTTTGCTCCCTGGTTGTCACGGGATGGAGCAGCTCTCCCCCTCCGCCATGATGTTTGTACTGTGGAGCCAGCTTGCCATGGACTGACACCTCGGAAACCATAAGCCAAGATAAACCTTTCTTCCTTTAAGTCGTGGGTATCAGATGTTTCATCCCAGCAACAGGAAAACTGAATAATTCACTCATATACAGTGTGAATTTGGAATTTAGATGGGGAATGGTGAGAATGGCTTGTCTCTACCATCCTAGGGCCTAAACAAATAAATAATTCAATAAGTAAAAGTGAATTTCTTATAGGCAGTGGAGGAGATACCTAAGCCTCCCTCACTTTTTTTTTTTTTTTTTTGGCAGTACTGGGAATTGAACCTAGGGCCTCACACATACTAGGCAAATGCTCTACCATTGAGCTACATCCTCAGCCCGTCTTATTTTGAGACAGGGTCTTGCTAAGTTATCTAAACTGGCCTTGAATTTGTAATCCTCCTGCCTCAGCCTCCTAAGTAGCTGGGAATTACAAGCACGTGCCCTGGCACTTGACTCAACTTCCTGCACTCTTTCTCCTTCACCCTGCCTCAGAAGTGGGCCCAGGATGCCTCCCAGCAGGGGTCAAACCTGACAGAGGGGCCAGCTCTCTTCTCTGGGGCTGGAGCAGGGGTGGTCCACCAGCTGCAGGGCCAGGGTAGGTGATGGTGTGTGGCAGCCGAGATGGTCTCTCTCCCTCAGTGGAGCAACCTCCATAAACAAGGAAGAAACTGAGGCGGAGTTTGACTTCCAGCTCCATGGAACCAGGAACTGACTGTTTGCCTGGAAGCCTGTCTCTCTGGCTGCGTCTGTGACCCATCACCGAGCTTGGCCTGTAATTTAGTTCCTGTGTGTTGAGTGAATCTTTTACATCTCTCTGTTTTCAGCTCTTGTCATAAAACAGTGATCAATAAACATCTGTTTGGTGAGTGAATGAATAGAGTATGTTTTTTCTCTGGATCTGAATTTGTAATCCTCCTGCCTCAGCCTCCTAAGTAGCTGGGAATTACAAGCACGTGCCCTGGCACTTGACTCAACTTCCTGCACTCTTTCTCCTTCACCCTGCCTCAGAAGTGGGCCCAGGATGCCTCCCAGCAGGGGTCAAACCTGACAGAGGGGCCAGCTCTCTTCTCTGGGGCTGGAGCAGGGGTGGTCCACCAGCTGCAGGGCCAGGGTAGGTGATGGTGTGTGGCCCCCCAAAATGCCTCCCAAAATGCCCCAGCACATAGGTGTTCAGGATTTGTTGAATGACAATGACAAAATGAAATCCAGTGAGGTCCCATCTGCTCCAAAAGGGACACGATCTCTGTGATGGAAATGGCTTGGAGGATGCTAGGAGCCTGGGCTCAGCATCTCAGGAAAAACAGGTTTTGGGGGACCCTGTTTCCAACCCCTGGTGCCCTGTGTGAGTTTTGGGGGCAAGGAGAGGCGGAGACGCGATTCCTCCTGGCAGTTTAAAGGGTTTTGGCATTTTCACGAAGACACATGTAATATTTAAATGACTTCACTCGGCACGCCCGCGTGCCTGCCTCAGCTTCCCAGGTGAATTTGTAGGCGCTGAAATGGTCTAATTTCCCACACAAGCCATGTCAAATATAATTTGGGTGCAAAGTTAGTAATTATACGTAACATCAGTCTGATGTTAAAACACTGAAAAATTTAGCAAGAAGAGACGACCGGAGAGACATAAGTCTGAGGCCCAGCCAGAAAAGAGGCAGGCCCGGGCCCCCACCGAAGCCAAAGTCTTTAATTAATAATAGCATGTTTTCAGGGACTCAAAGGACGTAGGTCCCCAACTGTCTGAAACTCCTTTGTCTACCAATTACCAGCATCTGGGGGGAGAGAGGCAGGGAGGAAGTGGGTGGGGGGCATGCTGATCCCGCTGAGAAGCTTTGGGGTTTGGGCTAGGGCTGCCTGAAGCCCACCTGGGGTCCAGGTCCCACTGCCAGGTGACCCCACCTGGCCTCCCGGTCACCAGAGAGCCATCGGGATGAGTCCTGGGCCAGAGAGTCTGAGCTCATCCACCCCTGAGTCTGAGGATGTATTTGAGGGAGGGGTGGGTTTGGCTACAGGCCAAGAAGTCCTGGAAGGCTCTGGGGTCCTCAGACTGAGCTCTTGACCCTCTTGGCTTGCATGGGGCATTTTTCTTCTCTTTGCAAACAATTTAATGAACTCTTTCTGTAAGGAGAGGAACCACATCTTACCTGGCATACCTTGCATCTGGTATTTGCCTTACATACCTGGCATCTGGCACATAGTAAGTGCTCAATAAATATTTGTTAAATGAGCCAGGCATGATGGCGTATGTTTGTAATCTCAGCACTTAGGAGGCCAAGGCTGGAGGATCGACAGGAGTTCAAGACCAGCCTGGGCTACATAGTGAGTTCAAGCTCAGCCTGAACTACACAGTGAGACCTTGTCTGGAAAAAAAAGCAAACAAAAAATAAATATTTGTTAAATGAATGTACTTTGTAAAGTAAGCTCTTCTTATTCCTCACTGTGACCTCTGTGGAGAGGGTGAAACACCCACAGTCCTGCAGAATAACACAGGAGAGCAGATTAAGGAGATGGGTCCCAGGTCTGAACTAGAATCGCAGTTCCATGCTTACAAGCGCTATATGGCCTAGAAACAGTGACCAAAATACTGCCTCAGTTTCCTCATCTGTGAAATGGGTCTACCTCCTAGGATCACTGTGAGTTCTGAGGGAGACGCTCCATGCCTAGCCCTCCCAACACTGCCCGGCAGGCAGCTCTGGTTTTGTTGAGGAAAGGGAGGAGGTGTGACTTTGTAGGACTGTTGCTTACCTGGAGTTTCCCACTGTGTGAGGGGAGAAGGGGCGGCCAACAGGAAAAAGGAAATCGGTTTCCCATTTAGAGTTTAGAAATAGGTTTCCCTCCACGCACCTGTGCTCCCTGCTACTTGGGAGGCTGAGGCAGGAGAATGGAAATTTCAAGGCCAGTCTGTGCAATTCAGGATGACCCTGCCTCAAAATAAAAATTTAAAAGATTTTAAAGCAGCACGACCCACCTCACCTAGTATCAGTGATTGTGCATGTGTTTCATTTTTAAAGTAACTGCTGAAGGCAAAGAATTCAAACAGATCAGAAGCATGTTCAGCGAAGCCCGTTCTAGAGATACCATGGATAATTATTTCTGGTGTGTGGCTCTAGATATTTTCTTTGCGTGTACAAACAAATGTCTGGATATACCTTTTAAAAAATGGGATTGTAGATGTTGTCGTAATTTGTCTGAGGAGGAACCCGGGAGGTCTGGAGAGGAACCAGGCAGGAGGCGCCCTTAGCACTCTTCCCGACCCTCCAGTCTCCTCGTCCTCAGCCTCTTGGGACGGGCAACAGCCCCTTGCCAGGAGGCACCGTTCTCTGAGCGGTGGAACCCCACATCCAGGTGAGAGGGACTAGTGCAGAGCTGCCAGAGACTGGCCGGGCCACACCCGCTGTCACCGCCTCTGGGGCTGCGCAGGGCTCAGAGGCCAGCTTTGCCCTGGGTGGGCAGGAACACAGGCCTCCTGGTTTCCGAGAAAGGCAGGTGGGCAGCAACTGGAGATCCGGGCGAAACCAGCTCCCGCCGGCCACCCACCTGTGCAAGTCAGGACAGCAGCTCTGCCCTGCGCCTGCTCCCTCACTCCCGAACTAAAGAGGTCCCCGCCCCATCTCTCTAGCATCTGCGATTGTGCGCGTGCTTCAAGGAACTGCTCAAGGCAAAGAATTCACACAGATCAGAAGCATGTTAAATGAAGTCTCTTCTAGAGATACCATGGATAATTGTTTCTTGTGTGTGGCGCTAGACATTTTCTTTGCGTGTATGAACAAATGTCTGCATATACCTTTTAAAAAATGGGATTGTCGACGTTGTTGCAATTTGTCCTTTACACATAGCGATATATCATGGGCACGTACGGAAATCCATGAAGGTCTGTCTCGTTCTGTTTGGAGTCTGCGAGATAGTTCACAAACGTGGTGGGCATGGTGGTGCACCCCTGTGATCCCGGCACTCTGGGAGGCTGAGACAGGAGGAATAAAAGTTCGAGCCCAGCCTGGGTGGTTTAGTGACTTAGTGAGACCCTATCTTAAAATTTTTATTTTTTTTATTTTTTTTTTAATTTAATTTTTTTTTTTTTTTTTTGTCTTTTTGAGACAGGGTCTCGCTATGCAGTTCAGGCTGCCCTTGAGCTCACTTTGTAGCTCAGGCTGGTCTCGAACTCACAACGATCCTCCTGCCTCAGCCTCCCGAGTGCTGAAATTACAGGTGTGCACCACCACACCTGGCAAAATTTTTAAATGAATAAATAAAAGATGTGGAAACATAGCTCAGTGTGAAGGCCCTGGGCTCAACCCTCAGGACTGAAAAATTAGAAGAAGAAAGAGGAGGAGGAGAAGGAAGAAGAGAAGGAAGAAAAAAAACACCACAATAAGGACAGGCCATCATTTATTTCACCATTCTCCTGCTGACAGCCCTTCAGGCTGTTCTCATTTTTCTCCTGTAACACATGCGCTCCCATGAGCACCTGGAACCTTCTCCGAGTGTATCCGTGGGCTCCCCCTGGAAATGGCATGAGCCTCGGCCCCACCTTCCATCTCATCATGGGGGCGTTTTACAAGCTGGAGTCTGCCGTTGGCATGGATCTTTAAAGAGAAGGCACAACTTGGGACAAACATGGCTGGGCCACAGTAGGAGGGCTTCACTTAGAACGCGATCAGCACCACTGTCCTCAGCTCTCTCTCCGGCAGCACCAGCACCATCATCGCCCCATGACTCCCAGCGTCACTGTCCCCTGCAGCCTCACCGCTGACACCAATGCGGCACCAGCTCCACTATTGCCATGGTGTCCGTGACTGTGACAGTGAACCCTCACTGGCAGAAGGGGAGGGCTCCGGGAGAAGGATGCTGGGCCCTCGCCTAAACGCAGATTCCAAAAGGACGTGCCTAAGAGACACATGGGAGAAATTCCTTTGAGACCTTGGGTTAGGCCAAGATACCTTAGGACACAAGGGCACAGGCCATACAAGAAAAAATCTGACGTATGTGACACTATCAAAATGAAATGCTTGTTCTGTGAAGACACTATTAAGAAATAGGAAATACAAGCCACTTATTGTGAGAAAATACAAGCCAAGTTCATATCTGATAAAGATCTGGTGACCCAGTATATAAAGAGCGAAGGAAACAGCCTAGTAAAAATGTAAGCTAAAGATAGCAAGGCGTGATGGCACATACCTGTAATCCCAGCACTTAGGAGGCTGAGGCAGGAAGATTGAAGTGAGTTCAAGGCCAACCTGGGCTACATAGTGAGATCCTATCTCAAAAAAGAAAAACAAAACAAAGCCCCCAAAAAACGAGCTAAGGATTTAAATAACACTTCACCAAAGATTTATGGATGGGAAATAGGCAAATGAAAAGATTTTCCACATCATTAAGCATTAGGAAATGAAGATTAAAACCACAATGAGATGCCACTACCTTCCTATTAGCATTAAAACAACACAAAACAAAACCCCTGAAAATATCAGCTACTGGCAAAGATGCTGACTAGATCCCCAACATGCTGTTGGTGAGAATGCAAAGTGGTGCTGCCACTTTGGAAACCATTGGGCAGGTTTTTTTTTTAATGAAGTTAAGCAAATGATTCACCAAGCTAAGCCTGAGTTGTGCACACCTCTAATCCCAGCACTCAGGAGGCTGAGGCAGGAGGATTTCTGTGAGTTGGAGGCCAACCTGTACTACCTAGTGAATTCAAGTCTAACCTGGACTGTATAACGAGACCCTGTCTCAAAACAAGAAACAAAACAAAACAAAATTCACCAATGCTCCTCTTTGGTAGTTACCAAAGGAAAATGAAGGTGTATGTCCTTGCAAGTATGTCTATAAGCATATTTTATGCCACCTTTATTCATTATCACCAAAAGCTGGAAACATTCCAAGTTCCATGAGCAGGTGATAAACACATTAGGGTTCTTCCATCCATGGAATACTACTCACCAATGAAGATATACAAATGATTGATATGTGCAATATTGCCAATGAGTCTTTTTTTTTTTTTTTTTTTTTTTGGTTTTTCTCCAGTACCGGGAACCGAACTCACGACCTTGCACTTGCCAGGCAGGCACTTTGCCACTGAGCTAAATCCCCAGCCCCTTGCCAATGAGTCTTGACTGCCTAATGCTAACTTGCTTGACAGAAATTTCAGAAAAGACAGAATCAGAGGGACAGAAATCGATGAGTGGCACCTGCCCGGCAAGTGTGAGGTCGTGAGTTCGATTCCCAGTACCAGAAAAAAACAAAAAACAAACACACAAACAAAACAAAAACAAAGAAATCAGATGAGTGGTTGCCTAAGGAGGTAAAGGAAAAGACTCCACAACACCAGCAGTGTTTAACAACCGCTGGTTGGAGCTGGTGTGTGTGTGTGTGTGTGTGTGTGTGTGTGTGTGTGTGTGTGTGCACGCATGTGTGTGTGTGTGTGTGTGCATGCATGCGTGAAAGGCACATGTCTATGCACAGATATGCATGTTTACTATAAATTTCACTGATATAAAAGACGTGTAGCACATTTTATCGAGGTGAAATTCACAGAGCATAAAATGAAGCATTTTGCAGTGTGCAGGCTGTGGCTTGGGTCTGAAATGCCCCCCAAAACTGCATACTTGCCCCCAGCAACTGTGGTCAGAGAAGGGGCCTTTGGGGGGTGTGGGAGCCTGAGCCCTCTCACCTCATGGATGCCTTTTCCACGGATGGCCTCAGCCAAGTGTGCTCCAGGGCAGCCTGGAAACCTTAGGGACAGGGGCCTCGCTGGGGAAGTAGGTCACGGGGGCCCAAAGTTGTATTTTGTCCCTGGTTGCTTCCTGTCTGTGTGTCGATGTCACTCTGACTCTGTCTCTGTCTGTCCCTGTCTCTCTCTCTCTTTCTCTTCCCACTTCCTGGCAGCTACGAAATGAGCTGCTCTGCTCTGTCCCTCCCTCCCTACTATGACTCCTGTCTCACCTCAGATCCAGAAACAACAGAGCCAAGTGACGACGGACTGAAGCCTCTGAAACCACAAGCCAACGTTCACCACTCCTCCTTTAAGTTGGTTTTCTCAGGCGTTTGGTCACAGCAACAAAACACTAACCAACACAACACAACCTGGTGGTATTCTGTTCACACGCCCGAGCGACCATCACTGCTCTGGTTTGCCAGGATTCCACTGCCCTGGAAGAAAGCCCCAAGTCCATCGCATCAGGAACCTGTGTCCCTCCCCCAGCTTGTCCCCTCAGGGTACTATTTTCACAGGCTCTAGGGATTTGTCTATTCTAGATATTTCACTTAAATGGAACCCTAACAATAGGTAACCTTGGACATCTGTCTTCTTTCAGTTAGCATAATGTTTTCAAGGTTGGCCCAAGTTTAGGATCCCTTCTTCGTTCCTCTGTATGGCTGAGCAATATTCCATCATATGAATATTCCACAATTTGTTTATCCATTCGTCTATTGATAGTTTGGGTTCTTTCCAGCCATATGAATAACCCTTCCATAAACATTCACTTTGGACACATTTTCATTTTTCTTTTTCTTTTTAAAAAACATTCTACAAGCCAGGCATGGTGGCGCACACCTGTAATCCCAACACATAGGAGGCTGAGGCAGGAGGATCGTTGTGAGTTCAGGACCAGCCTGGGTTACAAAGTGAGCTCAAGGCCAGCCTGAACTGCATAGAGAGACCCTGTCTCAAAAGGACAAAAAATAAAAGATAAAAAAATAAAAAGCATTCTAGCCATCCTAGTGGGTATGAAGGGATTTCGCATTGTGGATCCGATGCATTTCCTTAATGACCACTGCTATGGACTGTCTTTTCATGTGCTTGTTAGCTATTTGTACATCTTTGGAGAAATGCCCATTCAGTTCTTTCCCCATTTTGAACTGAATAGTCTCGCTATGTAGTTCAGACTGTCCTTGAACTCACTGTGTAGCCCAGGATGGCCTCAGGCTTCCGACCGCTGGGAATATAGGCTTATGCCACCATATCCAGCTGCGTTTCATCCTGCAGATTATTTTTCGCATTCTTATTTTTTCTTGTGGTGATACTACTGAGAAACAAACCCAGAGGTGCTCCCCACAGAGCTACATCCTCGGCCCTTTTTTATTTTTTATTTTGAGACAAGTTCTCACTAAGTTGCTTAGACTGGCTGCAAACTTGCGATCCTCCTCACTCAGTCTCCCTAGTAGCTGGGATGACAGACATGGACCACCATGCCTGGCTAGCATTGATAATGTTCTTTGATACATAAAGGGTTTTAATTGGATCAAGTCTAAATTACCTATTTTTTGTTGTTGTTTGTTTGTTTGTTTTTCAGGTACCGGGAATTGAACTCACGACCTTGTGCTTGCTCACAAGCAGGCGCTGTGCCGCTGAGCTAAATCCCCAGCCCCTAAATTACCTATTTTTAAAAATCGCTTGTGTTTTGGTGTCATACATTAGAGTCTGTTGCCAAAGCTGAGGTTATGAAAATTTTCTTGTTGTAAGATTCTCCTATTGTAGTTTTACAGTTTACTTCTAATATTGCGGTCATCGGCCCATTTTCAGTTCAGTTTTGCATGTGGGGTGAGGGATGTCCCCACATTCATCCTCTCGCATGTGGACACACAGTTGTGCCCGCTCCATTAGCTGGACAGACCGCTCTTCCCTCCACTGACCCATCGGGCACCCTCGAGGAAAATCAGTTGGTCATGCGCGTGTGGGTTTATTTCTGGATCTCGATTCTGTCCCATTGGTTTTTATGTCTATCTTCACGCCAGCACCACAGGACCACACTGTTGTAATTACGGGTGCTTGTCCTTAGGTTTGAAATCGGGAAGTGTTAGCCTTTGTCATGGGCTGAACTGGATCCCTCTTCCAAATTCATACGTTGAAGTCCTAACCCACAGCTACTCCGAATATGACTGTATTTGGAGACAAAGTCTCCAGAGGAGCAGTTAAGTTACAATGAGGTCATTACGATAGGCTGTAATCCAGGATGGCGAGGGGTCCTACAAGAAGAGGAAATTGGGACACATGCGCATCCGCAGGAAAACCACGGGGAGATCCAAAGAGGAGGAGGCGCCCCCTGTCGCCAAGCCCAGAGGGAGGTCCCAGAAGAAACCAAACCTGACCCGCACCTTGACCTTGGACTTGCGATTTCTAGGACAGTGAGAAAACACATTTCTCTTGTTTAAGCCGCTTAGACCATGACAACCAAGCCACCCTTCCAATTTTGTTTGTCTTTTCCAATATCATGGTGGCTATTTGGGGTCCTTGCCCCGGGGATTGAACCCAGGCCCTCACATATGCTAAACATATGCTCTACCACTATGCTATGTCCTCGTCCCAGGCCACTGGGGTTTTGATAGTGAGTGCATTGAATCTAGACACTAGCTTGGCAAGCAGAGCCATCTTAACGATGTAAGTCTTCTGATCTGTGAACTTGGGATGTCTTTCTACTGAGTAATGTTTCTCACCAATGTTTCTGGTGTACAGTCTTTCACCTCCTGGGTCAAACTTTTTCCTACGTGTTTGGATGCCATTGTAAATGGAATCGTTTTTCTTTATTTCCTTTCTGGTGGCTAGCTGGGCGTGGTAGCACACGCCTGTAATCCCAGCACTCGGGAGGCTGAGGCAGGAGGAGCGCTGTGAGTTTGAGACCAGCCTGGGCTACATAGGTGAGCTCAAGGCCAGCCTGAACTGCATAGTGAGACCCTGTCTCAAAAAGGCAAGCGCAAGGTCGTGAGTTCGGTTCCCAAAAACCAAAAACCAAAAACAAAAGAACAAAAAAAAAAAAAAAAAAAAAAAGCCTTTCTGGTGGCTTGTTGCTGACATACAAAAACACAACTGGCTTTTTGGTGCTGGTCTGGTTCCCTGAACTTTGCTATCTACAAATAAAAGAATTAGAAATTTCCTATAGCCAATTGATTTTTGCAGCACATTTTAGTTACTCATGCCAAATGCTTTTGTACTTGGGGCCAACTCATGGCTGCAATCAACAAATAAGTGTAGGGGGCTGGGGATTTAGCTCAGCGGCAAAGTGCCTGCCTGGCAAGCGCAAGGTCGTGAGTTTGATTCCTAGTACCAGAAGATAAACAAAACAAACAAACAAACAAAACAAATAAGTACAGATCTTTTGCACACCTCTTAGCCCCCAGAAAACTGAAACCGTCTCCCTCTGCACAAGTTACTATCCACATTAACAAGACTCTGCTATTCCATTGTCTTCTTGCCATCCCAGAATGCTCCTGCCTAGATAAACAACTGGATCATTCACCATATGAACTTTCCAGAAGACCCATCAGGGCTTGGACTCTAAGCTTCTTATATTTCTCTGGGTCAAAAATCTACCAACCCTGAACTCTTACTGAGACTCTAACCTAAATGTCTGCATGCTAAGACCCTCTACACAAAGCTGCTAAGTACAATAAATTTCAGCTCCTCCCAACTTTAAGACCCTGACACAGCTCTGTCCCTGAGGTGTTCTCCTTACCATAGTCAGCTATAAGCTCAGTTTTTTTTTGTATCAACAGGTTTTATAGCTGCTGTTTGAGAAGCCATCATTCGACAAGAGCAAGACGAGAATAAAACAAGACAGACACATGTCAGAACTTTGTGAGTTCACCACTAGCGTAAGTGACACTTTGCTGAGTCAGAGAATGGTTTTAAAATCCTGGAAAAATTATTTCCTTAGTTTTGTGTGCTATTCACAATCTAATGCTGTAATAACCCCCATTATCCACCTTTTCTCCGTTCCTTTCTGATGTCTAGACAATCAGCAAAACAATCCATCAAACCCTGACTTGTAGCGTGGCCAATTTCTCCGGTGTAAATACCTCTACCCTGGCTGACTTCAAGAGACAGCACCAGCTTACTGAACCCAGATCTGGAAGCGCTGCCCCTCAGCACAGCACTGTGTAGCATTTCTACAGATAGATGATCTCAGGACCACGAATAAACAGCAAAACACTGCAAAATAATTTGGAAGTGATGAGTTTATGTATTACTTTTACTTTTAATGTAATTTATCTATTCGCTATGCGCAACAAGCAGCTTGCAAAGTTCCTGAAAATTTAACAACTGGCTCCCATGAGTTCATTCCAGCCAGCTCTAGCACATCACTGGGACTGACCACAAATTGATACTTGGAGACTTGCGGGGGGAGTGACAGAAATGTTCTGTATCTTCATCTTAGTGGTA
Organism: Chinchilla lanigera; assembly: GCF_000276665.1. Classification (NCBI taxonomy): domain Eukaryota; kingdom Metazoa; phylum Chordata; class Mammalia; order Rodentia; family Chinchillidae; genus Chinchilla; species Chinchilla lanigera. Next base: position 2,729,818 of record NW_004955486.1, on the reverse strand, counting down.
ACTACATGACAGTGTTAGTCAGCTCTCTGTTGCACTGACAAAATACTTGAGAAAGTGAACTTAAAGGAGGAAAGGTTTATCTTAGCTCGTGGTTGCAGAGGTGTCGATCCGTGGTTGGCTGACTCTGTTGTTTCTGCACTGTGGGGAGGCAGAGCATCTCAGTAGGCAGCACGTGCTGGTAGCCAGGAAGCAGAGAGATCAAATGAAAGACTGGGACAAAATGTGCCCTTCAAAGCCATGCCCCAAGTGATCTTCATCCAATTAGGCTCCCCTCCTAATAAGCCCATTAAGCTACAAACTGTGTCTCCAATGTAGCAGTGTTCACAGGTATTTATTTAGACACGGGCAGAAGCAAGGTGGCTCAAGCCACCAAGCTTGGCAGGGATGTTCCTGTCAGGACCCCACCATAGCTGCTTGTGGCCATCTCTCCACTAGCTTGAGTAGGCTCGCCAGCACCCCGCCTGCCCAGCACCTCTTCCAAGTTGACATCCTGTGCCTGCACCTGATTGGTGGAGGCTGGGTCACATGGGCACACTCTAGCTGCAAGGGAAGCTGGGAAAGCAGAATTCTGAGTTCTACCTTGGGGAAGCAGGGGATGTCTCAAATCTAGAAGAGGTTCACATGGTGTTGGGTGGCCACAGGAGCAGGAAAGCTGTCCTTACAACAACCCACCAACTACCATCACTAGCACAACACCTTGGACTTAGGACAGTAGCAACAAGGTGATCCAGGTATAATTAAAAGTGTGACCCTGGCCATTCTGTGTGCAGGTGCACTCTTAGGGACCCACAGGGGACAGGTGCAGGATGAGTTCCTTTATAGGAGAGCCTACTGTCAGGTCAGAAGGCCTGGTCACCCACCCTACAGGGTCAGGGGTGGTAACCTGCCACTGGAAGATCTAGGATGGAAAGTGCTACAGAGGCACAGAGAGAGAGGTCCTGGGGACTGAAGAGGGAAAGGGGGGCTTCCCAGAGAAAGGGGCATCAGAACAGAAAAGTGGGAGCAGAAGAGGAGGCCTCCTCCACGGAAAGACGTGTCAGCAAGGACTTGGGACCGCAGTGTGCTTGTCACATTAGGGGATTTGGCTGGTACCAAATGTAAGCAGTGTTTCTTAAACTTCTTGATCATGACTTCAGAGTAAGAAATATATTTTATGTTGTAACATGCATTATATACACGCCTATATAAATGAAATAAAACTTTCATAAAACCTACCCTGTTATCTGTAATGTGATGTTTTCTGTTCTGATTTATCCTCTTTCATTATCTTTTTTCAAATGCTACCCATTACACATTAAATTGTTTTCATGACCAATTAGTGGGTCATGACCCACAATTTGGAAATAACAGAATAGGGACAAGTATCAAGTGTGGGGCCGTGGAGCCTTCTGAATACCAAACAGCAGTATTCGGGGATTATAAATTCTGGAGCCCTGAGGCTACTGCAGAGAGCTGCTTTGAAGCAACTGATGAACCAGGTGCTCTTGCCCACAGCTATAGTCCATCTTCTCAGGAGGCTGAGGCAGGTGGATTGCTTCAGCCCAGGAGTTCAGGGCCAGCCTGGGCAGCATAGCCAGTACCCATCTCAAAAAAAAGGGGGATCGATATGTGCCATTTGTCAATATTTACAAGGCACACAACATTTGACCCAATAAAATTTCTACTTCTAGGAACGCAGCCCAGGGAAATCCCTGGCCAGGGAGCTCAGAGGGACACAAAGGACATTTGCTACCCACCAGACCCTGTTGGGAAAACCGGAAGCAGCTGCGTGCGGAACCCAACATAGATCTTTGAATAATGAGGTTGGGCTCCATGACAAAAAGATCTCCAGGGTCTGCGTCAGGGGAGACAAAGCTGATTCCCCAGCCCAGACGTGAGGGTCACTTTAAGTCTCAGATGAGACACCACTGCCGGGGTGGAGGCGCATGTACACAGGCCAGCTCTCTGTGGGACTTAGAAGGAGATTCTGACACACACTACAACTGTGAGAGGGCCCATCCGCGCCATCCCACCTACACGGGGTGCCCGGGGCTGTCTGTTCACAGAGGTAGAAAGGAAAACGGGACACGGGGAGCTAGCGCCACATGGGGACAGAGGAAGAGGCTCTTGAGAGCGGCAGTGGAGGTGGCCACCTCGCTGTGTGCGTGGACTCACCACCACTGAGCTATACCCAAAGCTGGTCAGGGTGGACACGTTTATGTTGTGTATGTTTTACTTATGTACTTAGTATATGTGCTGCCGAAGTGAGCACTACTTATTTATTTAAAGACTGGGTCTTGCTATATAGTTCGGGCTGGACACCAACTCAAGATTGTCCTGCGTCAGGGTGTCCAGTGCTGGGATTCCAGGCATGCACCACCATACCAGCTATTCCTATCTATCTATCTATCTATCTAGTTATCACAGTACTGGGTATTAAACCAAAAGCCTCACACCAAGCCCCATCCTCAGCCCTTTCTTACTTTTTTATTTTAAGACAAGGTCTTGCCAAGATGATAAATTGCCCATGCTGGGCTCGAACTTGCAATCTGCCTGCCTCAGCTTCCCATATAGGCATGGGCTACCACACCTACTATGTTATGTTTAACACACAAGATTTGCAAAACCTACACCAATCTCACAGAGGTCACCATGAAGAGGGAAGGGCCTAGGGATGGGGGTCTGTGAGGACAGTGGTGGGTGGGGGTCTAAGTAACCTAGTGGAAAAAAGAGTCATAATCCACTGCAATAAAAACCCTGGAGGGGCTGGGGATTTAGCTCAGCAGCAAAGCGCCTGCCTGGCAAGCGCAAGTTTGTGAGTTCAATTCCTGGCACCGGAAAAACAGAACAAAACAAAACAAGAAAACCCTGGAGCTCTGGAACCCAGAGAAGGTGCCTGATCCAATCTGAGAATACAAGAGGGTTTCCTGGAAGAAGCAGCTAGAACTTGGGCCCCCAAGCACCCCTAGAGCTGTGGGCTGGGAGCAGGAGGGTTGGGCTGGGAGCAGGAGGGTTGGGCTGGGCACCCATGTGGCTCCTGCCGAGCCTATTTCCAGGATTGTCTGCAGGCACCCCGGGAACTATTAGGCAAGTCACCTCCCTGGTGTGACTCTGGTGCCTTTTGGGGGCTGGGGCCTGCAGAACCTTATGCTCTTGCACTGAGCCAGAGGTGGAGGTGGGGAGGACGCCTCGCCCCTCTCTTCCCCCGCTGCAGCTGCAGAGGGAAGCGAGAGCATCTCCCTCTGCGAGAGCCCCCACCCTAATCACATCTGGTTCCCATTGGCCCTGTTTGGTTCTAATCGTCCCGCTTCCTGCTACCATCCCTGGGCGCCCCCACCCCACCCCCAGCTTGGATGCAGCTCCTACCACTCTGTCTGCCTTTTACAGGTCCTACCCGGGGGATCCCAATGGACTTGGTCCCTTGGTGAGTGTGATGGGTCGTCTTGCTGCCCCCCAGTGAGTGATAGTCCTACACCAACTAGCCCGAGCTTGGGGTGCAGAACCCTGGGTTTCTCCATGCTGTACAGTGCCACACCCCAGCGCCAGCATAATCTCTTCAAAGAAGGTCCCAAAGCCCGGTCCAGGGGCCAAGGACCTCCGGGACAGAGCTGGGTGGGGCAGGAGTGTGGGACAAAGAGCAGGGGGACAAAGACAGGAGGGGGAGCAGCCATCCAGGCCCCTGCCAGGTGGCTCCCGAGCTCCTCTGCTCCCATCTTGGGGTTTCTGGGCACCGTGACTCTGATCAGCTGGGGAGGGAGCTCCCAGATGCGGGACACGGGCTTCCCAGGCTGGGTGACACAGGCCTCCGGAGCACTTGTCCCACAAAGTCGCCAACTGTTGACAGGCTCTGCTTACCCACAAGTTAACCACCCTCCCATCCTCAGTCCTGTGAAGGAGCTGCCTTAATATCAATCGTCATCACCATCTCCATTTTACAGATGAGAACACTGAGGCAGGAAGAGTCTAAGTCACAGACCCAAGTCATGTGACTCCTAAGCAATGAAACCCAGATCTGGGCCCAGCACACTCCACCCCTGCTGTTCTAAAGTCCGGGTCCCCCAGAGAGCTGGGGTCTCTGAGGCTGCTACCATCTCACCCACAACTGAAAAAGACTTGAGTGGGAGGTCTCCAGGGTGGCAGGAACCGGGACATGGTTCCTTGGGGTCTCCCCAGTGGCCAGCACTAGGGGATCTGTTCCCTCATCCACTCATTCCGAAGATTTTCACCGAGCACCCCTGAAAGCCACATACTGACACCTCTAAGCCTCAGGATGCTCATCTGCAAAATGGAAATGTCATGTGGGTAGAGTGATCAACAGACCCGAAGTGAGCTGGGGTGTGTCACTTCAAATGTCCGCATAAAATGGTTCTGGTGGCATATACCTGTAATCCTACCACTCAGGAGGCTGAGACAGGAGCATTGCCGTGAGTTTGAGGCCAGCCTGCACTACATAGTGAGACCCTGTCTCAAAAGACCAAAAGCAAACCAAAATAAAATAAATGTCCTTGTAGCCAAACTTGAAGGAGTGGAAAGGACCATATGAAATTAATTTTATTAACATACTTTTTAACCCAATAGCACAGAAATGTTGCCATTTCAGCCTGTAATCCATGCAAAGTGATTCATGAACTATCTCACATTCTTTTGTCCCCGCAGTCTCCTGGCGGCGACAGGTCCGCTCAGACCAGCCTGCACTCCGTACTCAGTGGTCGCAGGAGCGGGAGCCGCCAGCTCCAGGCCGGCCTGGGTGGGGACGTGAACACGGAAGGGTCTCGGTCCCCTCTGCCCTGCCTGGCAGCCAGCTTCCCCTTTCCTGCTTTCCCCGAGCGATCACCATGGGCCCTGCTAAGTCACCTGCGTGGCCAGGAGTGAGGTCTTCGGGGTGCCCAGGGCCAGGCATGGGACAGGGTTTGTTTGCACCTCTTTGAAGGGGGACATGAAAGCAGGCCCACGTGGCTGCCTTTGATGGTCTGCTCCCTGGGCCCCGCGCAGCTGCAGCCGGCCAGCACCGGGCTCCTTGCAGCCCCCAGGGCAGAAGGGCCCAGGCTGGGCGGTTCCCCTCCAGGAGCCTGGGAGTAAGCTGACGAAGCAACCTGCATCCAGGACAGCTGCCCTCCCCCAGAGCCACCTGTAAGGGAACCGAGACAAGTAGGTGTGGTGTGCAGGGCCGCAGAAGCTGCTGCCTTGCAGCTTCCCCGTCTGCCAGGAGTGGCTCCTTACGGGAATGACAGCAGGACCGCGGAGAAGAGCGGGCGCGCTCTCCACCCCATCGATCAGAGCGCCCACCGTGCGGGCGGTGGCCTGGAGCAGGTGGAAGGGAACGGTGGGTGTAACGTGCTCAGCGCCCGCCTGGCACTCAGAGAGTGCCCAGTCCCATCAGCCAGCATTGCCGGCAGCATCACCATCACCATCACCATCACCCGGGTCTCCTCAGCACTCCCAGGATCCCAGGGAAAAGAACCAGCTTTTGGAGTGGTGCCTACCCCGGCCCCTGTCCGCATGGGCTCTGGTCTGACATCCGTTGGGAGCAGGAGGCGAGGTCACTGACCTCTGGGGACAAGTGGAAGCTATGGGGCAGCACAGTGTCAGGGGCAGCAGGGTGAGGACTCTGCCTTACTGGGGGCGCAGCTCTGCAAACCCCAACTCTCCGCATCCAGGCCGCAGGGTGCTGGCAGCCTCCTCACACCTGTTCACACTACGCTTGGGACGTGGGGACACAGGGTCCGTGAGCCCCTCCAGGGCAGGCTCCTCACCCCGATCCTCCCTCTGTGGACCCCTTGCTGTCTCCCACGGAGAAGGGAGCTCAGGTGCCAGAGCCCTGGCAGGTGGGCCCAGCACCAGGTGGGTCGGAACCAGGGCCAGGGGGCTCCTCAGTGACGGGCAGCAGACGCAGGCTCTTTCCAGCCGCATCTCTGGCCCTCATATCACCACCTCCAGGCCAGCGCCGTCACCCCATTTCACAGTGCAGGGACCGAGGCTCGCAACCACAGCCTCTGCAGCCCCTCACCCCGGGTGTACCCTTAGGACGGCACAACCAGGATTCAGATAGGGTCCGACTGAAGCCAAAGTCTGTGTTCCTTCCACCCAAGGGCAGCAGCAGGACAGCAGCCTGGACAAACCGACAGGCGGAGATCTCACCAACCCTGTGACCTTACCTCTTGACCTTCCTCTCCTCTGCCAAGGACTTTTCTTTTTTTCTTTTTTTTGATACTGAGCTCTATTCCCAGCCCTTTTTATTTTTTTATCTTGAGACAAGATCTTGCTAATTTGCCCAGGCTGGGCTCAAACTTGCAATCCTCCTGCCTCAGCCTCCTAGAATTCTGGGCTCATAGGCGTGTGCTGCCACACCCAGGTAAGGGCAGAGGACAGAGTAAGTAAGCATGACTGGCAGGATGATTTCCGTGTTTTTTCTTTTCACAGTTATAGATTTGTTTTACTGTATAGGAGATCAGGTAGATGTAGCTAGCATATCCAACCCAGAACATCATAGATATTTTTGCTTAGGTACCATCTATATACGGGGACAATACACAATGTGAGAGAAAATACTAAGTAAATGTCAGCACAAGTAGTCAGAGGATATGGCCCAGGTATAAAGGGGGCAGTAGCCTGCTGGTGTCTGGGCAAGGAGACCAGCTCCCCGGGGGAGAGCCCCAGGTGGGAAGGGGCCTGGAACTGGGGTGCCCTGGCCCCAAGGTGGTGGCGTACTTCAAGGGTACAGGGACCCGGAATTCAGAGAGAGAGGCAAGTGGACGCATCCGCTTCCACACCGCAGCCCCGCTGCCGTGCCTGGAGGCCACATTGCCTGTCCCCTCCCCGGGCCGGGCAGCCTGCAGCTGGCTGATGTAAAACACACATGTTTTGACTGAAGCCGCACTCCCCCCACCTCCTGAAAACGCCAACATTAAAAGGAGCGTAGCTTTGTAAAACTGAAACTGTAAAACGCTTCTGAAACCCAGCCGGCGGATTAAAGAAACCACATGAAAAGAGACTCGGACGACCTGGACGCTGACTTCCTGTTCAGAAGTTCGCTCAACATATGCCTCCCACCCGGGCTGGTGTCGCGGGGCGAGGAGGAGGAGGCAAGAGGAAGGCCGGGTCCTGCGGGCCCCGGGGCCTCCGGAAGCCCAGAGTGTGGCGAAAGTGCCTGGCCTGACAGCCGTGGGGTCTGCTCCCCGCCCCTGCCTCTGACCTCGGGAGCGCTGGTATTGTCCTTGACTTTGGGACCCGGCCCAGGAGTCACGGACTGGTCCACAGCCCCCGGCAGCCTCCTCCCCGCCTCCCCCAGTCTCTCTTGCAGTTCCCGTCGTGGTCCTCGTCCACCCTGGGATGGGGGAGTCCTTGGAGCCCCTGTCCAGCTTCTGGTCCATGGGTAACTCAGAGCCTTCCTCTGCCAGCCCCAGGAGCCGGCTGTGGGTTCGAATCCCAGTTCTGCCACTTCTTAGCTGTGGGTCCACTCAAGGACCCTAAAACACTCACCCCGTAGGGTTATCCGGGGGACACTCAGCAAGATGCCCGGTGTGGAGTCGGAGCTGCGTGAGTGGCGGGGCACTGCAGTTACCCACAGCCTCTGCCCCATGTTACTGGGCAGGGTGAGGCTAGAACAGCAGGGCCTGCTGCAAGGACACTGGGCCCTGGCCCCGGGAGAAGGAGGGAGAGGAAGGTGGCTCTTCTCTGCGCTCCCAAGACAAGGTCTGGGCTCTCCCGCGGCTGTCCTCTTGATGGCCCTGGCCAAGCCCCAGCCGCTTTCTAGGCTGGGGACCTTTGTCCTTGGAGAAAGAAGGGAGGACGAGCCAGGTGGAGGTGCCCTGAGCTCTGACGTTCTAGTTTGGGACCAGAGGAGAAAAGAGGGGAGCCGCCTGCCCTTCCCTCCTTCTGTCCCTCCCTCCCAGCTGCCATACCTAGCCAGAGGTGTCAAGCGGTTCCCTGTCGGTGAACACATGCACACCCCGTGCACACTCCCGCGTGGACACACACGCACACCCCCACATGTCACACGTGTCACACCAACACCCCATGGGCCCCTCGGCGGCCACCCCCACCCCCAGCTTCATTCCCACCCCCCTCTGTTATATAAACTCCCCGTGCCCTCAGTGTCCCCCGCAATCACTTACCTAATATTAGGATATTAAAAAATATGGCAAGATTTTAAGAGACTTATTAAAATGCAATTAGCAGCGTGTACGACTTAAGCAGGGAGATTATTTTTAAAAATGACTTGATTGTGCCGAATACCACGCACCTTCCCGAGGCCGTAAACCTGCCAATCACGCACGTTCTCAAATGAGGAGGTTTCCTTGCTTTCTTTGTCCTTCAGGGTTTTCTTCTGCCCCCGGTGACCATGAAGGCCACCACCCCTCGGCCCTCGAGGCCCCCCACCACACATGCGCACTGAGACCCCTCCGGAGTGGCCGCAGAAGGGTGCCGAGGGGTGAAGAAGGTCTGAAGCAACGCCTGCAGCTTGGGAAAATGCCCTGAGGCTGGGCAAGGGGTGGGGAAAGCCCCACCCCCAGACGCACCCCAATATGATCTGGATGGGGTCAGGTCAAATTGTCCCCTGCTGTGAAGGAAGTGTGAAGGGGGGCGAAGAGCTAAAGGGAGGTGAAGTCCTGGGAAGGGGGTTACCGCTGGCTTCCTCTGAGGAGGGTGCCTCAGACACCCTCGCCCCAACGACCCCCACAGCGCCCACCGGCCGGCCTGGAACGGTGTGCTATGCTGCCCCCTGCTGCCCGCTCTCTGCTCTGCAGCTCTGCTCTTGGGACCTGCGGGCCCAGAGAAGGAAGGGGTGTCAGCCTTTGCCCGGCTCACGAGGGGGACCCCCCCCACCTCCAGGTCTTCCTCGGCTCCAACCTGCAGAGAATCATTTGCCTCTGGAAACGTGGGGCTGCTGCCTCCCGTGCGGCCCCACCCGGCTGGAGGAGTTTATCAAATGGACTTGCTACTTCCTGGCATTAGGCTCCCCCTGGCACTTTTATTCCAGCCATAAAAAGGCTATTTCATTGAGAAATAAAGTCCCATCTCCCTGACGTGTAACTCCTTTCAGAGCTCTTACTCAACTGCCAGGCAAAATTTATGTTTCCTGGATGCTTTCTGCTATGATTACAACTGGAAATTGGGGAGAGAGAGCTGGAAGCCAGAATTTTCCCTCTGGCCAGAGGACATGCGTATATTCCAGTGGTCTAAGGAGCCCCAGAACCCCGAGGTGTCCAAGAGAGAGAGCCCTTGCTGTGCAGTCTTAGCCAAGGCCCCGAGCCTCAGTTTCCTCATCTGTAAAATGGGCAGAACAATCCCTTCCTTCCTCAAAGGGATGTTGCTAAGTGTGATATGGCAGAGGTGGCAAGTGCTTGGGCGAGGAATGAAGGTCAGGTGTGGTCCTTGCTAAGGAGGCAGAGGAACTCTACTTCAAGACAGCTCTATCACATTACCCCAGAGGAGGGTTCTCAACCTGCGCAGTACAGCATCAGAATCTCTTCATTAAGATGCAGGCTCCTAGGCCCCCTCCCAAATTATTGGATCTAGGGTGAGGCCCAAGAATTTTCATTTCTTCTAAAGTGGCCTCAGAGGTGCCAGACAGGCACTGTACCACTGAGACTGAGCTAAATCCCCAGCTCGAGAACAAACATTTTTCTGGGCGTGGTGGGGCATGCACACGCTGTAATCCTAGCACTCTGGAGGCTGAAGCAGGAGGATCACTGCAGGCTCAAGGCCAGCCTAAACTACATAGCGGGAGCCTATCTCCAAACAAACAAAAAACGTGCATTTCTAACAAGCTCCCAGGGAGGCCTTTGCTGTTGGGAGGGATCCGCTATGAGAAGCACTGTTCTGAGTGCTTTGAGATCTGGGATGTGGAGTGGCTGAGCCTCCTCGGCTTTGGGAGAACAAGGAAGGGATGAAGGACAGGGCGGGCTGTGGCCCAAGAAGTGAGAACGAGCTTCTGGCTGTGTGGTCCCGCATCTGATGTCTCCGGCAGCCCCCAGCCCCAGAGACCCACGCGGGGAGCCCCGGAGGTACGGGAGGTGACAAGTTCTGGCCTGAGCTAGAGACGGGATCCTCAGGGTCCTCCCTGGGCTACATTAGACTTCGTTACCATCTCCAAAGAGCGAGCCTGTAGCCCAAGGGCAGAAGTTCCCAGGCGCCTGCTCCCTAGTAGCCCGGGCCTGGATCCAGGCTCAGAAAGTGAGTGGACGCAGTCAAGATCGCTGGGCACCGGTGGGGAAGCCTGGTCTCCTGACGCCCAGAAAACAGCTCTTCCCACCCTGCCGCCTCTCTGGTTACGCAGTAATTTGGAGAATTACTGAGCTGATAACTACAATTCCAGTTTAAGTAATATTCAAATACCCAACAGAGACCTGCCGCCGAGGCTGAAAGAGTGTGTTGTGAGGGGAGGTCTGTCGTGGAGAGCAGCTGACATCTGGGCGTCCAGGACTTTCAAGAAGGGAAGAACAATGAAGGTGGCTGTTGTACGGCGTGAAAGCAGACCCCAACTTCCCACTGTCACCGGGGGTGGGGCTCGGGTGAGAATCCAAGCCGCTGAGGGTGGGGAAGGGCTGGTGAGGTCCACCCACCCCCACGGCTGTCTGACCCCAAGGAGAGCCATCCCCGCCAAGATGTCACTGTCCACAGAGCCGCTGGTCATAAACAATGACAGCGAGACCTGGGGCATCTCAACAGGAAAAACCGGACATCCCAGAGACAGGCACTGAACTCACACACACAGTCCCGCACGGCCCCGGGATCAGGCACATGTGCCCCTCGGGGCCTGGGGGCCCTGGAGCCAGGTCACTAGAGCTCTGTCTTGCGATCTTGAAGGAGAATAGGCGCCCTCCCCAGAACCCTGAGCTCTTTCTAGTTAAACGGCAATTGCCCCGCTTTTGAGAGGCTTCAGAATGAGGCGAGGGAAGTAAGTAATGAGGTCCGTGCCAGCTGCGCGAGGGGCAGAGCTGGAAAGAATGCCCCGAACAGGTCATGCCCGACCCTCCCCACCCTGTGATCACCGCCCGCCTGCAGGGCGCGGGGCCGTTTCTGCCAGGCAGAGCCTGGTGGTTTCATTAACTCGGTTCCCTTTGTCTCTTCTCCAAGGTCACGGGATGCTTAAACAGAGGAAGACTTGGTAAAGGGTTGGAGCGGTTTTACAGGACTTCCGTGTGTGTGTGTGTGTGTGTGTGTGTGTGTGTGTGTGTGTGATCTGTGATGCTTAAAAGCTGGGTGGCCCCTGCAGGATCAAGAGGCGGGGGATGACTAGGGGAAGAGACAGACAGACAGACGCAGAGGGCAACTCCTGCTAGGGACACTGCTGCCGGGGCTGAGATGGAAGATCCAGCAGTGGTGCCGCCTGCAGAAGGGACCCTGCTGATCACCTTTCCTTCCAGTGGGGCAGGTGGGCCCTGAACCAGCCGCTGCCCCCGAGCCCCTGGTTGCAGCTCCCATCCCTCCGCCATCCTCTGCAGCTGCAGCTGTTGACGCGTTCTATCGAGGCCGCCTCTCCGCCACGGCTTGTGGTTCCCCACACCGTCCTGTTCACACACCCCAAATTGCTGGCCTTCTTTCTGTCCCTCCGGCTCCTTGGGGCCCTTGCACTTCCGTTACTGTCCCGAATGATGCCCTCCCCCAGCTCATTCTGACCTCCCCCTCTGGGTCACCCTGACCTTCCCACCGGAAGCAGCTGCAAACCACCCCTTTCCTGAGCCCCTAGCTTGGTGCTCTTCAGAGAGAGCATGGTTATCTGAGATTGTCCACTTGTGTTTATGGCAGGTGTTCAGTTCCCTACACACACACACACACACACACACACACACACACACAGAGAGTTTCCTTCTCACACACACACAGAGTTTCCTTCTGCACAAAGGATTTTCTCTGTCCTGGGGGCCTCCCCAGAGTTGAAACAGTGCCGGCCCCCAGGAGGCACCCCATAAACATCTGTCAGGGGACAGGACTGGGTCCCAGATACGCACTACGGAAAGCAAGCGGGTCCTGGGGAGCCAACAGAAGCTCACCGGGCTGGGCCAGGCTCTGTCCACCAAGCCCACCAGCATCTGAAGGTCTTCTAGCCCTGGAGCCTTGGGCTCCTGGGAGCAGACACAGCCCCAGGGGAGGCCAAGGCCACCCTGCCAGGTGTCCAGGGGCACTCGGAGGCCCAGCTTCCCCTCTAGGTGTCAGGCTTGCCCTGGTGAGGGCTGCTATCCCTGGGCAGTGGCTGCCCACAGGGGACCCACCCGCGGGGGGGGGGGGGGGCTTGGAGTCACGGCTCGGATTCAAGAAGGGAAATCATCTAAGCTTTTAAAAAATTAAATGGAGTCAGTAATTTGATTTCAGAGAGAAGCTGAAAACCTCGTAATGGCAGGAGCAGCTCAATTCCGTGGTGAAAAGGAAAAGCCTTAAATGGGGCTATTAAGCTTTAGCCTGGGACGGATCTGCCCAGAGAAGGAGGAAGGAGGGGGCGCAGGGGGAGAAGTCATCTTCGAGGTAGGGACCGTTTATCAGCCACGACAACCCTGATTATTTATTTATTTATTTAGCCCGCGTCCCGGTGGGCGTTGCCAACGGCCTCCTCTCTCCTTGGCTGTGTTTCAAATCCCACTTGCAGCCTTAGCTCGGCCTGGAAGGGGTGGGGGTGCCGCCCTTTCAGGGGGAGCTCCGAGTGCAGTGATCCAGCCACTGCTGGGCTTCGGGGCCAGGGGCCTGGGAGCACTAGTTCACTGAGGTCACCGGGGCTGTCCGAGCCGTCAGGGTACCAGCTGCTGCCATGGAAACAGAGAGACGGGGGAGTCAGAAAAGCAGAGCAGTGACGCCCCCCACTCTGTCCTCCCCTGGGGCTCTCTAGAGACCTGGGGTCCAGCTGCCCTGAAGCCCTGGGGAGTGGACCGCACACTAGGGAATTGCACCCGCCCTGCTGAACCCCATCCCTGAGATGGCTGACCCCCCCGCCAAGCTCTCCGTGCCTGTGATTTTACATCGCACAGCAGCAATAACCCCAGCGTGGCTCTGAGCCTGCGTTGTGTCAGGGCTCTGCACTAAAAGCCTCAAATCCGGTCCTCTCTCGCTCTCTGGCACTCCCAGGGCTCACCCCAGGGTCTCCACAGAGGACCAGCATGAGGGCCTCTCAGAGAGCCCTCTCCACAGAGCGCAGAAGCTTAGGAGGCCCGCGATTCTCAGGGCTGGTGGCCGCCGCAGCCTCTGGCGGGTCGTGTGGTGGCAAAGCCCTGTGACCTGCTGGGAAGGGGTTTCCAGGCTCGGCCAGGCTGGGCGCTGCGCTTCCTGCAGGAACCTGAAGGCTCAGGGTACTCAGAGGAAGAGGGCCAGGCGTGCGAGTCCCCCACTCAGGCCAGCCCACGGTCCCTTCGGGAGCTGACTCCAGATCTGGGGCTCTGTCTGAGCCTTCCACAGATGGGGTTGCAGGCCTCTTGGAGGTGGAGGCCACAGGGCTCTCTGGAAGACCTGTCAGGGAGCCTGCAGGACTTATCCTGGGCCTCCCGGGGGGCTCAGGTCCCAAGGTGCCCAGGCCGGCACCGGTGTCTGGCTGCCACCCTCCTGGGGAGAAGAATGTGGCATCTGTCCCTGGCAAGGTGGTGAGTCTCGGTCCCTCCGTCCCCTGCCTTAGTCTGGGGGATGACCGGTCCAGGGACTCTCTGGACATCCCCCCAGGCAGGTGACGGCCACTCTCAGGTGGCCTCTCGGCCTCTGCTACGGGAGATGTTTCCTGGGGCAGTCTACGGGAGTGAGGGGACCCCGACTCCTCAGCCAGCCTGGTCACCCGGGGCCTCGTCGATGGCTGGAACTCCTTGCCGGCCTGCGTGGGCTCCATGACAGCCACATCCACGCCTGCGGGGAGGGGACTTCCTGGTGAGTGGGCAGGGTCCTGCTGGGAACTTGTAGTTGGGGTGACCGGTTGTCCTGAACCCAGGGACGCTTCGGATGGGTCAGACCTCCAGGAGGGTGACGGGGGGAAGGAGGCTTCTGAGGACAGATATGTGGCCGAGGCAGTGGAAGCTGGTAAGTTGCGCTGTGAGGGTCTGGGGCCGGCCTGGACAGCTCCCGGAGGCCCTGAGGACAGTGTGGCTGAAGCAGGGGAAGGCTGAGGCAGCCCTGTTTCCCCCAGGGGAGCCTGGGGACAGCCTTGATCCAGAGGGGCTCCGGGGGAAACTGGGGCAGCAGACACCCAGCTTCTTTCTGTAGGTCTTTCTGTAGCTGTTTGCAGGACGGGTCCAGGCTCCAGCTGCAGGTGGGAGAGGAGAGAGAGAGAGAAAAACACATCAGAAATAAAAGCACATGGCTCTGGCTCCCTGGGGATCTCGAGGTCTTGGCCTGTGGGAGCTGCCACCTCGGGCTGATGCTGTAGCTTCCCACCACAAGGCTTTTACAGCGTGCCTCGGTTTCCCTCCCACCGTGCGCAGGCACAGCTGCGGTTCTTTCTTCGCCTCAAGCCCTAGGGAGGCAGAGAGCCAGGCACAACAGATGGGAGCGGCCTGCCCTCGTGGGGACGCTGGCTTTCTCTGCAGCTCGTCTGAATTTGAGAAAGTGACATGCCTGGAGACTAGACAGGGTTCCCTTTGGGAGAACCATGGCTTCATGCCTGCTGGGCCCACCCAGGCCCACAGGACCCAACCCTTGGGGAGGGCACTGGGTAGAGGGCCCAGCATGGACTTGCCTGAGCCAGGGTGGCCGGGCCTGTGTCCTGGGACTGTGAAGAGGCGCTGGGCAGCGATCCTGCTGGAGGGGTTTCCGGTTCCGGGGGCAGCCGGGAGGAAGGAGTCTTCAGTGTGGCTGCTGAGGCAGGCAACTCTGTTTCTGAGCCTTCGGGGAAGGTGGTAGAGGTCAGCCTTCCTCCTAAGGAAGCACAATCCTGCCCATGCCCGCTGGAAAGACCATGACCATCCCATTTCTACATGGCGGGCGATATAAGTTTTCGGAGGTCACGATCCAGCGTGGGTTAGAAGGCGTAATCTCAGCTGACTTTGCTGGACCTCTGACCTACAGAGACTGAGTGGGTAGCAGGTTTTTTGGTTGTTGTTAAAACAGGTTCTCCCTATGCAGGTCAGGCTGGCTTTGAACTCGCTACGTAGACCAGGCTTGTCCTGAAGTCAGGGCAATCTGCCTGACTCAGCCTCCTGAGTGCTGAGATTACATCCCTTCACCACCACGCCTAGCTCACATTTTTAAAATTTAGTCTCAGAAATTTAGGTTTATGTAAAGACCCCCTGGCCCTGACTCCCTGTCCCAGCTTGAATCTCACTGGCTGGTCTCATCTTTGAGCCAGTTCCTACTCTGAACCAAACAGAATTGAGCAGGAATCCCTTAATTTAGATTCATCCCAGGCTCCGCTGACGTTTCCGGGCCAGAGCCGTGTGTGTGGGAGCAGTGTTGTGTGCATTATAAGATACTTACAGCATCCTGGCCTCTACACAGCAGATGTCAGTAGCATCCTCCTGCCCTGTGGCCACCAAAAATGTCCCTGGACATTGCTAAGGGAGCCCTGAGAGGCGCAAATCACCCCTGATTCACAGCCTCTGGGTCAGAGCTCACACATTCTATTTCAATGCGGCCCTCTGACATGTTTGATGCAGCCTGCTGGGGAGTTTAAGTATTTTAAAAAATTAACTCACAAAACTTATAAGCTATTTTTATATAAGCAGCTTCTGATGGAAAGTCAGAACTGGCCACTGTGGTCTGGCAGATATGGGCGGCAGGGGAGCGGCCGTTGTTCTGTTTAGGTTCTCTGTCTCTGTCTGTCTGTCTGTCTCTCTCTCTCTCTCTCTCTCTCTCTCTCTCTCTCTCTCTCTCTCTGTGTCACACACACACACACACACACACACACACGCACGCACAGTCTTTCTTCTCTGGACACTCCATTTCCTCCCCTGCTCTTAGCCACCACCATCTGAAATCATTAGGATTCATCCCTTGGTAGCAACCACTTTTTTGGCGGGCTTAGAAGAAGCAGATTAAAAAAAAAAAATCCGTAACCACAGAGCGCTTAGGCACTCCATTCATTCGTATTCCAACTCATTAGCCACGTATTTACAAAAGACAAAATGCTCTCGGCCGAACACATTTTGTAAAAATTCCTAGTGAAAATCCAGACCGACAAGCACTTAGCAAGCGCTCACCAAGGGCAAGGCATTCTGACACGGCCCGCAAAGACCGAAAACCGCCGCGCAAGACGCAGCCCTGGATCCGAAGGCAGCTGGCCTGGAGGGAGAGGCAGGCGCTCTCCCGGCAACTATAATAAGAACAGAAAGACACGGGGGCGCGTAGGGAAGGTGGGGGGAAGCAGCGCTGGGAGACGTTCATCCCTGGGAGGGGAGAGGTTCATTCTTGCTGCTGATATTAAATTAATAAAATGGGAAAGAGAACCTTCTTCGCCATGTAAATCTTTCCAGGGAGGCCCTCCAAAATCTTCTTTAAAAAATGTTTTTATTGCTGTTGCTATTTTTGTATCTTATTCATGATCTCCCTGGGAAGGACCCACACATTCTTCAAAGCCCAGGACAAAGATCATCTCATTGCTGGCATCGCCCCGAGTCCGTCCGATTCTCGGGACATTTCTTATATCCCCTTCCAGGCTGGACACAGCTGGAAAACACCAGTCCAGTTCGGACTCTGGTCCCGCCTGAGCCCCACACTGCAAGTGCTTCGTGAATATTTGTTTGATGAAGTTCTAGCCCTCTTTTTCTAAAATCAATGTCATTGCTGCAGAAAACTGTTAAAATAAAAGCAGCCAAAATGTGTAAAAACGACTTTCAAGAAATATCTCCAGTCTTAGCAGACCGTTAGAATTCACCCCCATTCTGCTTGTTTCTTTGTTTCCAATTCCGAATTTGGGGCTAGATGTGGTAGGTAGTCCCCCTTTTAATCTTTAAATATAGTTCTGAATATAATTACATTTTTATGCAGCACCGAAACATCATATCCTGGTAACGGGGCATTCCTGCGCTATTAACATCTGAGTTAAATCTCCTTCGCGTCTGTCTTCTATTGCGGACAGTTAGGAAGTATAAGATGAAAGTGATCGACATCATTTGTGAATTATGTGTATTTCCTTATGCTGTATTGGAAAGGGTTTTGCTCCTGGTGGTTTTGCATGTGTGAATACCAGGTTGTCTGGTAGCCCGGCTTTCACCAAGAACCCCTTTCAAGATGTGGTCCCAGCGCCCTGGCAGGGAACACACGCACCATGTTTAGAGTGAGGCTCCCTTTGGGATAAGAAATGCGTTCATGGTGTGGGGCTCCTTGCCAAGGAGGTCGATCTGTCTAGTAAGTGGCCTGGGGCACAGGGGCCAGCAGGGAGGTAACCGGACAGGTCCAAACAGAAGCAATTTGCTTGGTGCCGGGCGCCCTCCCAGCCAACTCTGCTATCTCATCTCCGACACCACTGAATTTTTACTTTCTAGGCGACAATACTGAAGCCAATCAAGAGTAAGTGCCCCCCACCCCAGCTCCTGCAGCTGTCTGGGCTGCTGATGTGCATTGTCCTCTATCCCACAGCTTCAACTCCACAGCCAGGGACCGTGTCCCTATGTCACTCTTGTCCTTACGCCCACACCAGCCAGTGTGGCTTGGCTGTCACTCCCACCCCCAGTTGGATTGGGACCTCTCCAATCCAGGAGCTCGAAATCGTCACAGAAGAAAGGGCCACGAGGCCAAGGGAAGAGGATTCACACACGTGCAACTTCGCAGCAAGCACATCCGGGGTGTTTCACTTACCCACGCACCGGAAGTAGTTCTCCGCTGTCCAGAGCACTGGGGTAGCAGACTCGGTGAATTCCAGGCTCAGGTCCACGCTGTAGAAAGCCTGCGTGCCTGGGGCTCCTCGGGGCTCCTGGCACGGCTGTGAGCACGAGGAATTAGTTGCAAGTGGCAGAGTGTGCTAGGTGCCCTGCGGCTGCCCTCGATGGCAACAGCGCTGAGGGACGTAAGTAGCCAAGTCCCTTCCCAGCCAGCCCTTACGGAGCTGCTCTGCACACTTCTGACTTCCTGTGGTGGCCAAAGAAGGGGCAGGAAGCAACGTCACCAGGATACTGACCTGGGCCTGGAGCAGCGCAGCCGCTGGGATGCTGACCACCACGAAATCCTTGCTCTCCGTCACTGTGGAGGTGCTGGCCTGGTGCACTTGGAGGGACTTTAGGCTCAGGGCTTCCTCAAAGTGAGAACCTCTTTTGACCAGGCCCAGCCTCTGCCGTGGGATGTGGACTAAGACCTCCGACCCTGGCCGGGACGACACTGGAACAGGAAGCACGCTCGACCCAGAGAAAGATACAGTGCGGCATGCAGGGATGAGATGGCAGCAGGGCACCAGCCAAGAGCCTGCGGCCACCGCTGCACACCACTGGGGTTGGAGACAGTGGATTCCTCACTGTTCTGGGATCACTGCTAGGGCGTGAACTTAGAAGCAGGATGAAAAAGAGAAGAAAAATACACCGTCCTCAAACACCTGGGGCATACTGCTATTTATTCTAGAAGGCCCATAACAAAGCAGAGGCCAGGAGCAGGCTGCCTCTAAGAACCCATAGAAATGCCTCTGCCCAGACCATCTTCAGCTTCGTGACCCAACTTAGTGCCCCTTCCATTGCCAAAGCTGCTCTTAAGAAACACGGCTCATATCAGTTGTTTACACTTTAGCAAGAATTTCGTTGTGTCAGCCCTCTCACCGGGGACATTTTCAGCCAGCTCTGCAGTTGTTAAATGCAAGCATTTGTCTCCAAATAAAGCAATTCCAAATATCACGAACAGGGAAGGAGATGTCCGTGAGCTCGGCAAGGCCATCCCTGGTGCCCGTAACCCCCCAGAGCCCTGATGCTGAAACTTCACCTATGATAAAATTCCATACAAATGTGAAGTGCTAGTCACCTCCGATCTACGCACACAGGATGAAGCCTTTGATCCACCTAACTTTGCATACTGAGTTCTTCAGAATTTAAATTCCCTGGAGGGAGGAAGTGGGCTTCCGGATTCCGGCTCCTTTGTGTTACACAAGGTGCATGGTAATGGTGTCACCCCAAGGTGAGTGAAATCGGTAGCACCCGCGAGGTCTAAAGCAGGGGTCCCACTGCCACCAGGACCCAGAGCCCTGCGGGGATCTGAGGAAGACTGCAGAGCCTCTTCTGTCCTTGTCCTCAGAGCCTGTGGGACCTCCCTCCCAAGAATTCCTCCACCCCCGACTCCACGGCCCTCAGGAGATAACTGCTTCGCATGCAGCTCCACGCGTGGCCCAGCCCGGGCACAGACACACATCTTCCGGCTAGAGCCAACTTCTCTTTGTCTCAAGTATTTCAAGAATTCAAGACCAAGGATGGGCTAAAAAGGAGCGGTGAAGTGGGAGAGAGGGGAATAAGTCTAGGGGAGAGGGGGAAGCAGGGGGACAGAGCGTGACGACGTCGGAGGGACAGGCCCTGGGGCGCTCCCGGGTCTTACCCGGTGGGCACGCAGCCTCTAAGGAATAGGCATAGCCGCCGCTCACCAGCCAGAGCGGCAGCAGCTCCACAGACTTGTTCAGCACCTGGGGAAGCAGGAGGGGCCCCTGTGACCACTGAAAAGCTCCCTCCGTGGGGCCCCCCAACCTTCTAACTAGTCTCTGGACCAAACCCCCAAATGTTGTGAAGCCCAGGTCAGGGTCGATCGCTCCAGTGCAACCAGGAAATATTATTTAGCTGGGATATTTTTAGCAGGAAGTGAGCTGGGAGCAAATGTCATGTGAGCCGTCTTCTCTTACACGGCAACTTTGGGCTATTTAAAGAGATGGTAATTACGCTCCTGCCACCATGATCAGGATGCGCTGAATACATGATTGCAGAAGCCCCCCGTCTGCCGAGCAGAGCACTTTACGCTAATGGGGCCCAATTTTCGAGGCTGCTGCCTAAATCTGTCCAGTGCCACAGGTGGACATTTGAATTGGCACCGGAGGGGTGGCACAGTGCTCATCGGGCTGCCAGGCTGCAGAGCTCCCCGCCCAAGCCTGGCAGGGCCTGCTGCCCCCTACTGACCGCCTGCCTCTGAAGAAGGTCTTGTCTTGGGCTCTGGACGGTGACCATGGTGGTGCTGATGTCCACATACAGTCCCATCAGACTGGCATCCTCCAGAGAGGCCACCAGCTCCCCTCGAAGAGACAGCAGCCAGGGGTTCTGGAGAAACAGGACACGTGCACAAACCGCCGGGCCAGGGCGACACTTGCCAGGCGTCATGGGGAATGGAGACTTGGGACACCCAGGCGGATGACAAGGCCATCGAGAGAATGGGCTAGCCCAGGGGACACTGGTAGCCACTCAGGGAGCCCTGCAAACTGTACCCTGACTCCCTTGTGTGAGGCGAGCAGGCCACTCTGGAGGTGCTAGGCACACAGCAGCCGCCTCTGTACCCCTGACAGGAAAGCCAGCCAGTCAGCTGTGTCCTTGGTTCTGGTCGCCACCCTTTAGTGGGACATTGGCAATCAGGGCTTTGAATGAGGTGGCGATGATGGTGGAAGACGGACAGGGAGGGACCCAGGCCCCCATCCTAGGAGTGGCAGGAGGAGCTTGGGGGAGCTGGGAGGTGGAGAAGCAGCCCAGCGCCTCCCAGAGGCTGGGGAACAGAGGGCCAGAAGAAAGGCAGAATGACACCTGTGCAAGGTAGAAGCAGGTGGCCTTGTAAAGGAAGAGCTCCTGCCACCAGGGAGAACTTCAACATGAAAGGACTCCAGAGGCTTCCAGCCCAGGCCCCTCCCCGGGCTGGGTCGCCTCTTCAGCAGTCCTCTCAGGTGTCCTCAGGCACTGCCCAGAGCCTGAGCCAGGCACACTGGCGCACACCTGTAATCCCAGCACTCGGGAGGCTGAGGCAGGAGGATCGTTGCAAGCTTGAGACCAGCCTGGGCTATAAGGTGAGCTTAAGGCCAGCCTGTGCTGCATAGCAAGACTTTGCCTCAAAAAGACAAAAAAAAGAAGGACACAGGCGCAGAAAGGTTGGCGTTGTCCACAGGAAGATGGGGAATCAAAACCTTCTGCCACATAGCATCCCTGAGCACTCTGCAGGACGAACCTTCCAGAGGTTGCTGCTGCCCCACCTACCTGTCTACTGTCGCTCCTCAGGGGCAGAGGCCGGGAGACCTGCAGAACAGAGAAGAAGCAACATCTCCTGGCACACAATGGGCGAAGGTGAGCAGGTTCGCGTTTGTGCTGAGCGCTCAAGCGCTGGCAATTACCCCAGCAGGAGGCCGGCGAGAGCCAGGCAGCTGGGGTGTTTGCTCATTAAGACAAGAAAATCATTTATGTTCTGGGACTCAAGTGTCAACAGACCCGGGGAAATGTCGCCGCCTCAGCTGCTGCCCTGGGCTGGGCCAAGGGGGCAGCTGGGGCACTGGGCACAGCTGGCGAAGCCAAGGGTGGGTGTGTATGGCACAGACGGAGGCCGCTGCTCAGAACGAGGTCCCTAGTCCTCCTCCGGGGCCTCCCGCCCCGTCCTGTCCTGAGTTCACCCATTTCTTCTTCGCCCTCTTTCTTTCCATGGGATCCAAAAGCAAAGGCAGAGAGAGCATGCGGCTCAAAGGCCAGAAAGTGTGTCTGCGCCCGCCAAGCGCACCATACTCAGGGTGACGCCCATGCCAGGCTCCCCAGGATGGAGTCCCATGCGGACTTGCAGTGCCGAACGCAGGACAGTCCCGGTCACATCAGGACGGCCACCCTGTGGAGTGACACCTCCGTCCCTTCTCGGCCCCGCCCCCGCCCGCGCCCCTGCTGTGGGCAGCGCGGCCTCCTCCAGGCTCTCCTCCTGGCTTCTGCTTTCTCCACCCCTGGCCCCCAGTTGCTTTTGCTGCAGACCTAGGTCTGGAGGGGAGGCCGAGGCACGGGTCAGAGTCCCGGAGGAAGTCCCGGGTCCCTCAGCCTTCTCAGGGCTCCAGCTCTGCTGTCCCCTGGCCCCAAAGAGCCCCCCCCCCCCATTGCCAGGCTCGGGACGACTTCGGGAAGCCCTGCAACTTCCTCGTCCTTGGAGGTGCCACCTTTACCCCGGGGCAGAGAAGGTGCCTAATGAGAGGGTAGGAAAGAGGGCTCCCCATTTCCAGGGTTTCCCCCGCCCCCACCCCACCCTACCCGACCCTGACCACAGCTGAGGAAGCCAGTGCAGCCCCGGAGCTGGACTTTAGGAAAGAGGGCAATGATTCTGCTAAAAGGAAGGAGAGACGAGGCGCTCAGCCGCCCTCTCAGCCCCCACGCACAGGCTATATTTAGGGCCCGCGGACGTCCGCTGGACCTGGGCGGCCTTCACTGGGAGCGCGCGCTAATCACTGCGTCGAGTTTACGGGTGCCCCTGGGCACACTTAACCCAGGGCAATGAATAGTTATTGCTCGGCCTCCTGCTCGGGGCCTGTGGGCACACTTAAGCAAGCCGGCGGATCGCTGCGAGCGGGGCACGGCTCGGGTACACCCTTGGGCACCCTGCACCATCGGCAGGAGAGGCAGAGTATTAAATATCTATGTGCCCTGTGCTCACAGCTGCATTTAGCCAAGGGCAAGGCCGGTGGAACAGCTTTAATTAAAACTTAATGCGAGTTCAAGGTGCAGCCACGGAAGCCGTGGAGGCAGAAGTCACCAGGAATGAATCAGGCAGTTGGACGAGGGTCTCCGAAGGGGGAAGCGGGGGGCGGGGACGGGGGCGGTGAGACCCTGTCTTCTGTGCTGCCCGCTTCTCTGTGACTGTCCGGGGAGCCCCAGAGGCTCCCACACCTCGGCTGAGGGAGGACGGTACCGATTAGGGTTCCCAGGTTTCAAAAGCAGGTGGACAGCGACAAAGCAGCTGCCCGGCCGGGAGCAGTTTTGCTGTTCTCTGCAATTCCGCCAAGTGTCCGGACGCCGGCCGCGCTGGCCCCCTAGCGGCAGCTCCTAGAATTACAGGCCCGCTGCGGAGGGCAAGGGACCAGCCCGGGACCGTCACACATATGTCCCAGAGGTTGTGCTCGAGGATTAACGGCTGTAAAAGCGCAGGTGGGCAGAGAGGCCCCCTCGGCCTCAGCCGCTGCTCCTGCAGTTTGGGAAACAAAAGTGTCCCAGTGCCCACCAGTGTCCACCACAGGAGCAATCTGGGCTAGGAGGCTGGACAGCCCGGGTCTCTATGTTGTCTCTCTGGGAGACTCTTCCAGCCCCAGCACATGCCTTGGAAAATCTAGACTGGGCTGAGAGAATAAAACTACTGCCCTTCCGGAGGCCAGGGTCTCAGTTCTATTCAAATCTGTTCCTTTAGCACTACCCCGATGGCAGCATATAGTAGGTGCTACATAAATGTTTGTGGAATGACTGGTAGTTGTCATTAGCAGCCTTTTCATTCCAACCTCCTCCCATTTTTCCTTTCCTTTTTATCCTTCCTCCTTCCTTCTCTCCTTCCTTTCTTGTACCCTCAGGCCAAAACATCACACTCAGAATTTTGTTTGCGCTTTTTTTTTTCAGGGCTGGGGATCCAACCCAGAGCCTTGTATATGCTAAGTAAGTGCTTTACACTGATCCACACTCCCAGCTGGAAGTCAACCTTTTAAAATGAGATTTCATGCATAACTATAGATTTCCTGTTTCTCCTTTTTTCTCCCTTCAAGACTGAGTGACTGCTGGGGATATAGCTCAGTGGCACAAGCACCTGCCTGGCAAGAACAAGGTCCTGAGTTTGATTCCTGATTTAAAAAAAAAAAAAAGGACTGAGCAACATCCCCAGGGCTTATTTATTTATTTATTTATTTATTTATTTATTTGTCTTTTGAGACAGGGTCTCACTATGAAGTTCAGACTGGCCTTGAGCTCACTTTGTAGCCCAGGTTGGTCTCAAACTTGCAATGATCCTCCTGCCTCAGCCTCCCGAGTGCTGGGATTACAGGCGTGCGCCACCACACCTTGCACTAGTTATTATTTATTTACTTTTACGACAGACTTGCCCTACATCTCTAAATTGCCCAGGCTAGGCCTGAACTTTCAATGCTCCTGCCTCAGCCTCAGCCTCCCAGAGTGCTGGGATTACGGTCATGTCCAGCACCACACCCAGCTCCCCAACTCTCTTAAAAAGCTGGCGACTCTGGCATCACAGGGGGAAGCTGAGTAGCGCTGCTCTTTGTGGGACCCAGGTTCGAGGCTGTGACTGCCCCAGCTCTGCCACAGGCCCCAGCACTTAACCGCTGCAGACCTCGGGCCGCCTAAACTCCACTTGGTTCTCTGTCTGCAGAGTGGGGATGGCGGCACCCAGCAGCTAGGCTTGCTACAAAGGGGAAGTGAGTTAATATTTATAAAGTGCTGTGACCATGCCCGGCACAGGGTGGGGGCGCTTCCCTAGTGTTGTCTGAACAGCGAAGACCCGAGCTGAATTCCTTACGGCTTCCTCACCCTGACACGCTCATTTCTGCTGCGCATTTGGCCCCTGCGGACACTGAGGTCTGCAGCTCCCCTGCCCTCGGGTCTCCCAAGGGCTGGAGAGAAAGCTGACTTCAAGGAACACACCAGAACGGAAAGCAGTCGCAGCTGGAGCTTGGCATGGGTCCTGTGCCCTGGGCTTTCAAGCAGAGCTCCTACACTCGCAGAAGAACCCTTCCTCTCCTCCCCAGCCCTCTACCCTCCAGCTCGCTGGCAAGTGCGCCACCCCGAGCCACACTCCTGGGCCGGAGCTAATAATTCCCTGACCCGGGTTAAAAAGGAACATTCAAACCAGCGATTCCTACGGATCCTGAGGGCCAGGGCACAAAGACACCATTGTACGGCTTTGGGGATCATCCCGGTGGCCCCCCTGGGCCGGCCACATGGGAAGCGGAGAACAGGAGTTCAGAGACCTTTCACCTCAGCCCCTAGGCACGCTCCTACCCCGTCTCAGTCCCCGTTGCTCGACCGCAGCCTGGCCTGGTGGAACTTGGCCGCCAGCCAGCACCCACGAGGGCCTGCACCTCCAGCTGCTGCCTCTGCCCTGCCACGTCCTGAGGCTCAGGAGCCATGGCCGCACGCCTGGGCCTTCGGAGAGGAGCCCAGCCCGCCTGCCCTCTGAGCCCGTTACCCGGATGAACGTGGGGTCGCAGTGGACGCTCTGTCTGCCCAGCCTGGATACAGTTGCAGGACACTTCATTACGTAGCCTACGCTCCGCTCCAGCCTCTTCACCCCTTGGTGAAGCATTCTGATTTCCAACCTGTAATTTTCTCTCTGCCAATAAAGCAAAAGTCATCTGTGCAAATGAAAGAAGAAAACAGCTAATAGGCCGCAATTATAGGTCAGTGACTATTCGCAGCAGTGCGGTCAGCACGGGCCCTGAAAGTGGGCCCGTCTCACGGAAGAAGGGTGAGACGTGAGACCGAGCCGGGCAGGGATGAGGAGTTGAGTCCAGCTGCTTGGATCCAGCAAGTCAGCATTAGCCCCCATCAGGGAAGCCCTTGGGGCTGGGGACAGTTGGGGATCTCAGGAAGGTCACCCTTGTACCCCTACATCCCTTAACATTGGCAAACACTGGCTCAGACCCTGTCTGCTTAGACCCTCACCGACGACTCAGAAGAGGCTCTCTGATTCCCATTTGACAGATGGGGCAGTTGAGGCTTGGTGGAAGTAAGTGACTAAGTGAAAGGCAGGTGGTCACTCCTGAGTCTGGACACAGCTCCTGGGGGCCTCATCCCTGCACTCTACGTGTGAAGTGCAGCTTCACAGACATCCAGCCAAGGAATCCCTTGTGGTGCCCACTCCAACCTCCTCCAGCTGCAGGAAAGCCAGGTGTGAGCTCTGTGGGCACCTGAGGCAGGCATGAACGGGGCAAGGGGCTGTCAGAGAAGGGGGAGGACTGGAAGAAGAGAAAGGGGGCTGTGAGCCCCCCAGGAGGGACCTCAGCCCTCCAGGGAAAACGGGGCTTGGCCTAGTAGGGAGGATGAAGTTGTGATACACAGAGGGAACGGAGGAGCGGTGGAAAAGGAAGTGGGGCCTTTTTAAGCTGGACGCGGTGGCAGACGCCTGTAATCCTAGCACTTGGGAGGCTGAGGCAGGAGGATTGCTGTGAGTTCAAGACCAGCCTGGGCTACAAAGTGAGCTCAAGTTCAGCCTGAACTGCAGAGCGAGACCCTGTCTTTAAAAAAAGACCAAAAAGAAAGAAAGAAAGAAAACAAATGGGAAACCACACTGCTTTTGCACAAGTGACAGAATCATGGGGTCCTGTGAGCACACGTGGGGCCCGTGCAGGTGAGGGCAGGCAAGCAACCTCTGCAACCCCTCAGCACCTTTGTCCCCCTCCTGGCGGGCTTGCTGAGCATCTGCTGTGTGCTGGCCCCCTGGCAGGGGACGGCTGCGCACCGGAAGGGAAGATGCTTTGCCTGAGCCACCACTGCAGAGCCTTCCTGATGGCCGGGGAGCCACTCGAGGCGCAGCATGCGCCTGGGCCGTGGAAGGCTCTGGGTTCCAGCCCCAGCACCACAAGGAGAAGTTTTCCCAGACACACCTCCTTTCGCACGAAGCAGGCCGAGTATAGAGCTCGGAAAATGAAGTTGCCGTCCGGAGCAGGATGCAGGAAGTAGCCACATTGGGCAAGAAGAGAATCCAGCTGGCCGGGGGCCCTCAGGGTGCCTGAGGTGGGAAAGGGACAGGCCTGAGGTGGAGCAGCTGAGGCTACGTCCCATCTCCAGGTCCCCTATAGGTTCTTCTCCTCTCTGACCTCCTCTCCCACTTCTCCAAACCTCCCTCCCTTTGTTCCTGCCTGCTGTACCCCAAACATCCCAGGCCTATTGCTGCCTCAGGGCCTTTGCACTGGCTATGCCTGCTACTTAGAACTCTTCCTTCCTTTCTTTCTTTCTTTCTTCCTTCCTTCCTTCCTTCCTTCCTTTCCCCAATATTAAGGATCAGACACAGACTTTGCACATACTAGGCAAGCCCTCTACCACTGAGCTACATCCCAATCCTCTTTATCTTTATTTTACTTTGCAAAACAGTCTGGCTATGTTTCCCAGGCTGACCTCCTGCCTCAACTCCAGAGTAGCTGGGATCACAGGCTTGTGCCACCACGCCAGGCTGCCTGGATATGTGCATGGCTCACTTCACCTCCAAGTCTGTACAAAAGTCACCTGCATGAAGCTGGCATGCTGGTACACATCTGTAATCCTGGTACTCAGGAGGCTGAGGCAGGATGATCACTGTGAATTCAAGGCCAGCCTGGGATACATAGTGAGTTCAAGTCCAGCCTGAACCACATAGCGAGACACTGTCTCAAAAAACAAAACAAAACAAAAAAGCCACCTCCAGGAAGCCCACCCTGACCACCACCTTCTTATCCCTGGCTCTTGTGACCCCCTGACCTCCTATCTAATTGACTTCAGATTATAGCAGTCATTCGTTGCTCTGCTCTCCAACATCAGCTCTGGGCGCCAGAAGTATTTGTCTGTTTTGTTCCTGCTACATCCTAGCACCTTAAGCCGCGCCTGGCATGTGGAGGGCTCTCAGGAAATATTTGTTGGATGAGTGAAATATAAAAAGGGATATCATTGAGGAGAGGGATTATGGGCAGTTTTTATTATCTTCTTTGGATTTCCTCTAGTTTCCATAATTATCTTGTAGTGCTTTTGTCATGGTTTTGTACAAAGCCATTTTTTCCAAGCCACAGTTTCAGTTTTCAATCCTCAACCGAGTCGTTGACTGGCAGACGCATGCGCTGCTGCGGACGCCCGCCGGGGCGGCCCGTTGCGGGGGGAGTGGGCGCTCTCTGGCGACAGCTTCGCTTTTCGAGGCATTGCTTGCGCCGCTATCTTTAGCAAGAGATCAAGGCCGCGCCTCCGGAAAGGGAGGTTCTGAAAGGGAGCTCGCTGGGGAAATAAAGTGTCTAAGCCTGGATGTGCAAATTGACCTGGATCGTTTTAGTTTTGCATTCACGTTTGCACTTTGTAAATATTTGCCTGGCTTCCTGCTGCTCACACCTGCTTGCTGTCCCTTCAAGTTTATGGAAGGCGGCAGGCACCGTCATTTCTCCGTCCCCACCTGGTGCCGCCGCTGCCGCGAAATAAAAACTCCCTTCAAAGCCACAGGTGTCTCTGACAGCGCCTAAAACTAATGGCTTGTGGCTGGCCGCTGTGACTAATTCTCTGATTATTGACTTTATGATTTTACGCTTAAAACTTCTTGATAATAACACACAGAAATGTTTAATGGGCTCTATCCAGAGCCATAAAAATTACTTATTGAACAAGCGTTTTAAAACTGTTAATCTATTGTTTTCTATTAATAATGGCCCTCCAAAGAACAGGCGACAGCTTAATGTATCCTCCCCATTTCTCCTGGAAAAGGGGCCTTTTAATACACCAATGCCACGCCACGGTGTCACGGGCTGGCTGGCCTGTTGATCAGCCACTGACCGTCCCAAGATGGATTCAGGCCACACCAGACCCACATGGTGCTGTACAAATTTCCAGAATGTTCTGGGCATAGTGGCCCTTGCCTGTAATCCCAGCTCTCACGGGGCTGAGGCAGGAGGAGTTACCTCGAGTTCAAGGCCAGCCTGGGTATGCAGTGAGTTCAAGGCCCGCCTGAACTACACAGCAAGAACCTGTCTTAAAGCAAACAAATAAAAGATCCAAGATGAACAGGGTCCTTGGGGCTTTTGCTAGACTTTGGGGAAAATGCAGAAGTCCCTCTTCTTGATTTCTCCCTTATTGTTCAAAGGAGAGGAGAAATTCTGAGAATTCACTTTGCAGCGCCCAAGATGGAAAACAGGAAGTGGCTAGTGGTACGGCTCACTCTTCTTTTCCTTCCAGAAGTTTCCAGAAGGTTCTGGGTAATCTTCTCATGGTATCTACCCTCTTTCCACTTTTCCTGTTGGCAAACTCATGGCTGAGGGTTTCAGAAAGTAAACTGGGCCCTTGGATGTTTTGGGGGCACTATTTGCCCCTCTCCTCACATCTCTTCTTTTCCTGGGCGGTTGAGGTTTTGGAGCATCTCGGCAGCAGATGGGCATTTCTTGCCAGGCTTCAGCCATGTGTTCACTCAGCAAATATTTACCACAATGTCCTAAACATCAGCAGTGTCCCCAGATACACCAGCTAGAAGCAAGGGCTGTGCTTGCTCCCGGCTCCTTCCAGCGGTGGGGAGCACAGGTAAGAAGTGTGTGACCAGTGAGATGATACCATGACTGCTGGTGTGGAAAGAGAAAGCCCTGGGGAGGGCATCTGAGCAGATCTGAGAGGCAGAAAGAGCCCCACAGAAGAGGCAGTGAAGGAGGAAAGTCAGTGCCAAGGGCCTGGGGCAGACACAAGGGGCTAGCGCTTTCCAGACAATGGCTGTCCCTTACCTGGCAGCTGCAGGATTCTGCCCAGCCACCGCCTCAAACCCGCCACATGGCTCCTCGGGATCGGCAGAGTCATGTAGTCTGAGAAGCACTCCACCTTGTCTGTTGGACAAGAAGATACTTTTAAGCTGGGGGTGGTGGCACATGCCTGTAATCCTAACACTCAGGAGGCTGAGGCAGGAGGATCATTTTGAGTTTATGACCAGCCTGAGCTATGTAGTGAGCTCAAGGCCAGCCTGAACTACACAGTGATGAACCTAGCTAAAAATAAACCTTCTGGGAAGAAAGGGAGAGGGAAAAGGAAGGGTAAACGGACTTCCTCTCGGTTCTGATTCTGTGGAGCTGTTAGGAAAGGGCAGTAGAAGTCAGCGTCATAACCGGCAACATCCTTTACTTCTCAGAGGCACAGAAGGTCCAGGAAGAAAAACCTCAGGGCGAAGCACCCGGATTTCAGTGTGCCTACAGCTCACCTGGTGCCTGTCAAAACACGCAGTCAGCAGGTCGCATTAGGGCTTGAAGGCAGCAGTTGTAACCTGCCTAAATGATGTCCATTCTGCTGGCCCAGGGACCACGCTTTGAGTGGCCAGGCCCCAGAGATCACAAATCTAACCACTGTGTTTTACAGGGGGCTTAACGGTGCTGAAGGAGAGCACCTGGCGCTGAGTCCCACCTCTGTTGTGTGTGTGTGTGTGTGTGTGTGTGTGTCTGTTGCTTGAATTTCTTCCTGTGCTTTTCTTACACCATGATGATGCTGGTGGTTGGGAGATGGGGATGGAGATGATGATGGTAATGGTTCCAGTGATGGCGATGGTGGTGCTGATGGTGGTGGTGGTGGTCATGGTGGTGATGACAGCGATGGTGATGGTGGTGTGGGTCATGGTGGTGATAATTCTGATAGGGGAAGTCACGATGGTAGCAGTCATGATGCTGATAATGATGCTGATTCTAATGATGGTACTGGTGAAGTGGTGGCATGAAGGTGATGGTGGTGATGGTGGTGATGGTAGTAATCATGGTGATGGTGGTGATGGTAATATGGCAGTAGTAATGGGGTGGTGCTGATAATGGAGGTGATGATAATGGAGATAGTGATAATGGATGTGGTGATGGTGATGATGGTAGTAGTCATGGTGATGGTGATAGTGGTGATGATGGTGATGGTGGTAGTCATGGTGACGGTGACACTGGAGATGGTGATAATCATGGTGATGGTGGTGATGGTGATGGTGGTAGTCATGATGATGGTGATGATGATGATGGAGCTGGAGATGGTGATGGTAGTTATAGTGATGGTGGTAGTCATGGTGATGGTGAGGATGGTGATGATGATAGTGATGGTGATGATGGAGATGGTGATGATGATGATGGTGATAATGATGACAACGTTGGTGATGGTGGTAGTCATGGTGATGATAATGATAATGATGATAGTGATGATGATGATGGTAGTGATCGTGATGGGCATGGTCATGATTATGACAATGGTAGTGATGGTGATGATGGTGGTAGTCGTGGTGATGGTGATGTGGTACTCATGGCGATGGTGATGTGGTAGTCATGGTGATGGTAATGATAATGATGATGGTGATGATGATGGTAGTGATGTACGGGCATAGTGATGATTCTGATAATGGTGGTGATGGTGATGGTGGTGGTCATGGTGATGATAATGATAATGATGATGGTAGTGATGGTGATGGGCATGGTCATGATTATGACAATGGTGGTGATGGTGATGATGGTGGTAGTCGTGGTGATGGTGATGTGGTAGTCATGGTGATGGTAATGATAATGATGATGGTAATGATGATGGTAGTGATGGTATGGGCATAGTGATGATTCTGATAATGATGGTGATGGTGGTGATCATGGTGATGGTAGTAGTAACAGTGCTAACGGTGATAGTGGTGACCTGACACTGAGGATGGTCGCAGTGAAGGTGGTGGTCATGATGGTGATGATGACACTTCAAAGGATGATATGACCCTGAATGAGTTCCTGTGTCTAAAGGTCTTCACAGGTTCTCACCACAGAGCTTGTGCCTAAAGATGACAGCTCTTGTCATGATGATAGCTAATTTCATCCAGAGATGAAAGGACTTGTCCTGGTCACGGAGCAGCAGGAGCAGGGCCCTAAACTCTCCACTCGCCAGCTCATCACATAGCCAGAAAAATTAGAGCACCAGAGAAATTGAGTACATATCACAGTGCATCTGACCCCAAATTTGTACTAACCAATACCATGTTCTGCTGCTGCTCAAGGTCATCCTGCCATGGTGTGGACGTTTGACACTCAGCGCAATTTTTGGTAGGAGGGTTGAGACAAAGTCTCACTTTGTAGTTCAGGCTGGCTTTGAACTCTATGTAACCCAGGCTGGCCTTGAACTCATGGCAATCCTCCTGCCTCAGCCTCCCAAGTGCTGGGATTACAGGCATGTGCCACAACCACCCAGCTACCCAGTGCAATTTAAAAGGTCTGAATAGGCACCAAGTCAGTCACTTGACTCATAAAAGTGGGGTGAGGTGAGTAGCTCATCCTCACAGCTCTACAGCTGAGCCATAGACTCCAGGCCAAGGTAGAGACACCCAGCCCTGGCCCTGCCAGGCCCCAGTCATTCTCAACACACAGGGATCTTAAAATGGAAATGACAGTATGGCCGCCCCTCCTCAAAACCTTCAGTGGTCCCCTCCTGCCCTGGCAAAGTCCGTGCAGCCCTCCGTATGGTTACGTTCTCTTCCTCCTCCACACTTCAGCCAGGGTGGGCCTTCCCACATCACGCTTCTGCACACACTGTTCCATCTTCCTGAAACACCATTCCTGAGTGGGGGGCCTGTGCATGGAGGTGGAAGCTCAGGGCTCAGAGCCAGGGTGCAGCCACGTGACCAGGGCGAGTCCTCTCACCTCTCCAAGGCTCCCCACTTCCTCTTCTGCAAAATGGAGCCCTTTGCCCCTGCCAGTGTGAAGAACCTGGTAACTCTTAGAATGCCGTATCTGTTCGAATGCCTCTATTTACCCAGGGCAGTGGGCTGCCCTGATGCTCCAGCTAGTGTCATGATCTAGGTGGGGGGGGTCTTAGACCTCAGGTCTCAGCTCAGCGCTGCAGGTGCTCAGCCATGCCTAATCGGAGGGAGACAGGCAGGTGAGTGCTCCGGCTTGGAAGGCTTCCTCAAAGCCGAACTCACCCAGTGTCACCCAGCGGGAGGGTTGTGGGTCTACACGGTAGGGAATGCCCGAGGCCTGATACCGGTGCCAAAGCATGACCGAGTTACCCGTCTTACCTGTGGAAACTCCAAGCACAGGGCGCGGTCTTTCCCTGCCTGCCCTGAGGGGGAGGATCTGTGGGAACACCAAGTGCTGAATGCAGGCGACACAGATGGCCCTGCGGGGAGGAGGGGTGCACAGCTCAGCTGCTGCCTGTCTGCCTTCATACGGTCAATCGGGTATAATTGATTCCATCAAACATATATATTTTCCTCCGCTGTGGTTCTGGGGACTGAACCTCAAGCATGCTAGGCAAGGGCTCCACCAATGAGCTACATCTCCAGCCCTATTTATACTTATTCTGAGTGCCTGTCATAATGTGCAGCCACCCAAGGTACAGAAGGAGCAACCATAAACAAGTAAGGAAATAAATATGTGTCTGTTGTGGTGATTCACACCTATAATCCCAGCATTTGGGAGGCTGAGGCAGGAGGATCATTATGCATTCAAGGCCAGCCTGGGCTATAGAGCAAGACCCTGTCAAGAAAGAAGAAGGAAAGGAAGGAAGGAAGGAAGGAAGGAAGGAAGGAAGGAAGGAAGGAAGAAAGAAAGGAAGGAAGGAAGGAAGGAAGGAAGGAAGGAAGAAAGAAAGAAAGAAAGAAAGAAAGAAAGAAAGAAAAAGAAAGAAAGAAAAGAAAAGAAAAAAAGAAAGAAAGAAAGAAAGAAAGAAGAAAAAGAAAAAGAAAAAGAAAGAGAAAAAGAAAAGAGAGAAAGCAAAGCGAGAGAGGAAGAAAGGAAGGAGGGAGGAAGAGAGGAAGGGCAGGAGCGAAGTAATCTCAGGAGATGGTGAGGCCGTAGGAAAATGAAACACAGTATCTGAGGGGGAGAGGACAGGAGGCTTGTGTTAAAGGATAATTTTCAAAAAAAGTAACATCATGTCTCTCATACAGATTTAAAAAAAAAATAAGCCTGTGTTAAAGATTTTATTAACTTAATGAGGAGTCTGGCAGATGTTACAAGCAGTTCAAAGGAGAAGAAAGGACAGACACTTTTCCGCAGCAGAATGTTGAAATGAATTTGCAAATAGACTGGGGACTGGCTTCTCCCCCAGTGGAGAGGGGGCTCCCGTGCGCCCTGCCCGAGGTGGTTTATCCACATGTCCCCAACAGGTGCCATCTCCCTCGTCCTGGCACCGCAGACGGGCCCAAGGGCAGAGAAGGGAGTAGGCCAGCAGGACACACCAGCCCTCAACCGCGGCTGGTTTCCCATTGCAGAGTCAGTGACTTACAAAATGCTTTTGCTTATTCCAGCGTCCTCTGTGAAGCGACATGTCTCTGAGAGGTGACGCTAGGACCACGGTAGGACGTTGAGGAGTCCCCTGCCCAGATCCGGGGGCGGGGGCATCACACACAGTGGGACCCAAGTGCGGGGAATAAGTTCTGTGTGTTTAAGGAGCAGCAGCAGCAACAAGAAAGATCAACAGAGCCACAGCCGGGGGAAAGCGACAAGTAGTGGACCAGGGTGAGGACAGACAGGGGCCAGAGCCAGGAGGGCCACGGAGGACTGGTGAAGCTGGGATTTTACCACAAAAAATGACAAGAAATCTGGAGAACCCTAAGCCGGGAAGGGACAGAATCTCACGATTAAATAGGGTCCTTCTGTCTGCAGCATTTGCAGCCATTTAAAAATACCTACAGGGCTAGGGATATAGCTCGGCGGCACAGCTCCTGCCTGGCAAGCACAAGGTCCTGAGTTCGAATCCTGGTACCAAAATAAAACAAATAAATAGAAATAAAAACAACTGCAGAGCTCCAGTGTAGCTAGTGGTGCAGGGCTTGTCTGGCACAAGCGAGGGTGCAGCTCCACAAGAAAATAAAAACAAAGGGCTGGGGGTGTAACTCCGTGACAGTGTCTGCTTAGCATGTGGGAGAGCCTGGCTTCCATCCACAGGACCAAAACAACAAAAGAGAGAAGCTGGGCATGGTAGCGCACACCTATAATCCCAGCACTCTGGGAGGCTGAGGCAGGAGGATGATAAGTTTGAGCACAGGCTGGGCAACTTAGTGATTTAGGGAGATCCCATCTCAAAAATAAAAAAAAAAATCTTGAGACCATAATGCTAAGTGAAATAAATCATACACAAAAGCTTAGATATTGCACGGACTTTTTTATATAAGAAACACAAAGTATCAATAAATTTAAGAACAAAATAAAAGATAAATAGGAAACAGGGAAAGTAGATCTTTTGCAAATAGGAAGGGAACCAAGAGATGGGGGAGGGAGGGAAGTAAAAAGAATTAAAATGTGACCTGTACATATGCCAAGTTCCCATGATAAGTTTAATCTTTCATGATGTGTTATAAACATGTACTAGTAAAAATAAAAAATAAAATTAAAGATTTAAAATAAGAAAAGGGCTGGGAGCTGCACATGGTGGTGAACGCCTGTAATCCCAGTACTCGGGAGGCTGAGGCAGGAGGACTGTTGCAAGTTCGAGGCCAGCCTGGGCTACAAAGTGGGCTCAAGGCCAGCCTGAATAGTGAGACCCTGTCTCAAAATGACAAAAACAAAAAAAAGAAAAGGGCTGGGGGTGTAGCTCAGGATTTGGTGGAGTCAATAATACCCTGTACTACAAACAAACAAGTAAATAAATATATATAAAACACTGATCTGTGGATTTGGAAATCCAGGATACGGGTCCCAAATTTAGGGGAAGAAGGCAATAGTAAGGAATGATTGGGAAGATACCTTCGGTAGTACTTATGTGGGTGTTTGCTTTGGAATGAGAATGAGCCTTGAAGCCAGATGTGGTGACAAATGCCTGTAATCCCAGCACTCAGGAGGCTGAAGCAGGAGGATTTTCAGGAATTCAAGGCCAGTCTGCATAGTGAGTTCAAGACCAGCCTGAACTATATAGAGAGACTGTCTCAAATAACAACAACAAAAAAATGTGCCCTGCACATGAGTTGATGGGAGGAAAATGTGAAATACTTTAAAGTGGGCCCCCAAATTACTAGGTTTCTTCAATGAAAATATGGATATTGTCTAGTGCATTCTTAGGGTTTCTGTTTTTTTTTATTTTGGGGGGAT
The DNA here is from genome assembly GCF_000276665.1 of Chinchilla lanigera. Taxonomy (NCBI): domain Eukaryota; kingdom Metazoa; phylum Chordata; class Mammalia; order Rodentia; family Chinchillidae; genus Chinchilla; species Chinchilla lanigera. Next base: position 2,694,321 of record NW_004955486.1, on the reverse strand, counting down.
TTTGGGGGGTCTTTTTGAGACAGGGTCTCACTATGCAGTTCAGGCTGGCCTTGAGGTCACTTTGTAGCCCAGGCTGGTCTCAAACTCTCATCTATCCTCCTGCCTCAGCCTCCCAAGTACTGGGATTACAGGCATGCAGCCCAGCTTTGATTCAATGTATCTTTCATCATTGAGGAGCTATTTTGCAACTCTGTAAATGGTAGAATACTGTACTGATAATCATGCAAACGATTTTTATCTAAAAAATGCAAATCCTGCCCAGGTGGAGTTGCAGTTGCTTACTGACCTGCAGATATTGACCAATTTTGCATGTATGACAGGAGTTTACCCTGCACTCCTGACTGCCTACATTTCCATCCAATGTTCTATGGATTGCCCTTTGAATTGACTGTAACATCTTACTGGTTCCCACATCAGTTAATGAGTTACATTAAACAAAGAAAATCTCTGATACATTTTCAAGGTTTTCTTTTTTTTGGCCCTTCAGGGGTTGAATCAGGGCCTCACATACGGTAACCCTCATGCTAGCCTACATCTCCAGTCCTAGACTTCAATTTTTAAAAAAAGATATATATATATATATATATATATATATATATATATATATATATATATATGTATGTATTTTTTTGTTTTTTGTTTTTTTTTTTTTTGGTTTGTTTTTTTTGGTTTTTCTCCAGTACCAGGAACCGAACTCACGACCTTGCGCTTGCCAGGCAGGCGCTTTGCCGCTGAGCTACACTGAGCCCTCGGTTCCTAGCTGGGATGAGGGCCAGGCCCCAAGGCTGAGCCCGGGGAAGGCCACTTGCCAAGGCCCACAGCCTCCCCAGAATGGGTTTCACAGAGGAGAGGATCATTTCATCAGCCCGGAATCCGAGCTGATCCTGCAGCCTTAGAGCGGGAAGGAGCCAGAGGTCGCACGGCCCCTACGCTTCAATTCCTGCCTCTGGAGGACAGAGGGGGGACCCTCTCTCAGGAGACGGCCTGCTCTCCAATCCCTGCTCCTCCTGGCTCTGCTGCTGGCACCCCTCTGCTCCTGCCAGGTAATCAACTTGCAGTCCACTGCCATGGCTGGGGCAATTGGGTTGAAGGAAGGTTCTCCAAGGGTGAGTAAATCTGGAGCTAGTGCAGGGACAGACACCCGGGAACAGAAAAGTTGTTTCTCTGACACTCAGCGCCATCCCCGGGCAGTGCTATAAAGAAAGTGCCCCGCCTCAGCCTTGCTAGAGGCCAGGACAGCCTTGCCCTCCTCCTGCACCTGCTCCTGAATCCGCCTTCAGCCTCGGTTGGGAGCAAAAGGTGAGCTTGGCTTTAGCCCACTCAGTCCTGGAGCTTAGCCCCTGAACTTGCCCTTCGCATCCTTGGGGGAGACACTCCGCCCCCAGTGCCAAGCGCCAAGGGCAGCACCCAGGAGAAGTAAGTGGGCCCCCGGCACAGGGCCAGGCCGCCTCTCTGTCGCCAGCCCCGCCCAGCTTCTCCATGGGCTTCCTTGTGCGGGGACTTGCAGAGCTCACAAAATGGAAACAAAGGTTCACAGTGAACGTCCCCAGGGCAACAGCTGGCTATTGCTGACCTTCAAGCTGGCTACCGCCCCCAGGAGCTTGTCAAAGGCTTTCTTTCTTTCTTCTTCCCTTTCTTTCTTCTTTCTCTCATACTGGAGATTGAACTCAGGGCCTTCACACTGAGCTACATCCCCAGCCCTTTCAGGATCTCACTAAATTGCCTAGGCTGGACTCCAACTTAGGATCCTCCTGCCTCAGCCTCCAGGAGTGCTGGGACTACTCAATGTATTCTTGTCTTTTTGTCTTTTTGAGGCAGGGTCTCACTATGCAGTTCAGGCTGGCCTTGAGCTCACTTTGTAGCCCAGGCTGGTCTCGAACTCACAACAATCCTCCTGCCTCAGCCTCCCGAGTGCTGGGATTACAGGCGTGCACCACCACTCCCGGCTACTCAGTGTATTCTTAATGGTGGACCTCAGCTGGGGAAGGGAGCCTGCAGTTCTGTGGCTGTGGACAGTAAGGTTTCCTCCTTACCCTTACAATTAATTGGTGACCAGGACTCTTGTCATCTGAAAACTCCTTGAAATTAGCACCTCCTGTTTACCCGAACACTAAATTCCTTGAAGGACTCCTCTAGGACAAACAAGGAGTGTTCTGCTTTCTCCCGGCCTTCTGAGAAGCTTCACAAGACCCCCTGACCTGGATTCCAGGACAGTGGGCCTGGGGAAGGTGAGAGTGACCCCAGCCCGCCCTCCCCGAGGAGGAGGCAGTGCTTGACAAAGCCCCACCGGCCTGACCAGGCCTCACCCATCCACTCCTCTCCCCTCCCACAGAGGTTCCTCGGTGCTAATGGGAAATACTTGCTTTCTGCTCCAAGCAAGTGGGGACCGATGGTCAGGACTCGCCTGAGGTCTCATGCCACAGTGTCCTGGCTAAGAGACACTTACCAGACAGCTGCCGGGGACCCCCGCATCCTCAGGCTTGCCAGCTGTCTCCCGCGGTGCCAAACTCATCAATGATGGGTCGGCTTGTCCCCGGCCCCTCCAGCTGCAGGAGTATCACTCAGGTGCCAAAAATCACAGGGAGCGCAGCACCTCTGGCTCCTCCCCACCCCTCCATGAGGTTAATTGCTTCAGCCCTGGGAGCGCAGGACCAGAAGGATGATCAAAGGGGACGCGGGATGGGGTACCACTGAGCTGCCCCAGCTTGGGGTCGAAGAGAGGCAGGGAGGGGCCTCAGCCTCAGCAGGGGTGGTCTGCCTCTTGGGGGGACAAGGAAAGAAGCAGAGATGCCGTCCTTAACCGGGGCAGGCAGTCACACTGCCGGGCCAGGCTTCCCAGACACCTCCAGCAGAAGTCAAAATTTGCTGGCTGTGTACCATGGTGCACACCTGTAATCCCAGTACTCTGGGAAGCTGAGGCAGGAGGATCACAAGGTCAAGCCCCAGCCTAGGCCACTTAATGACTTAGCAAGACCCTGTCTCAAAAAAAAATTTTTTTTGGTCTTTTTTGAGACAAGGTCTCGCTATGCAGTTCAGGCTGGTCTTGAACTCACTTTGTAGCCCAGGCGGCCTCAAACTCGCAACAATCCTCCTGCCTCAGCCTCCTGAGTGCTGGGATTACAGGTGTGCACCACCATGCCTGGCTCACCCTTTTTCATTTATTTTATTTTATTTTTTAAATTTTAAGAGCCAGGTGCAGTGGAGTTCATATGTGGAGGTTTCCAAGTTCATATGCGGAGGTCCCAGCCTCGGCACTCCAGAACACAGCTGGATTCTGAGTCAAGGGCTGGGAAGCAGTAACTAAGTGAAAGCCTGGTGTCCTTGTGAGAAGAGAGGAGGGCACAGGCAAGCACAGAGGGGCAGCCTCATGGAGCCACCGGGAGAAGAGGCCCTTGGAAAGCCAGGAGAGGGACCCCAGGGGACACCAGCCTGGGGACTTTAACCTTGGGCTTCCAGGTTCAGGACAAACAATTCCTGATGTCAAAGCCGCTCTACCTGGGGTATTTTGTTATGGCAAAATACCCAACAATGGGGCGGGAGTTTAGCTCAGCGGCGCAGTGCCTGCCTGGCAAGTGTGAGGTTCTGAGTTTGATTTCCGGTACCCGCCCCCCTCCAAAATAAAACCCCAGCAAATCAATGCCTTTGCAAAATGGGAAGGTCCGACCAGCTGGCTCCTAACACCCCTTGCGAGTGAAAAAACTTTTTTTTTTCTTTTTTGAGCAGCTGCACCTTGGACCCCAGCGTGATGTGGGAAGCTGGCTGTGCGCAGTTATTCGCACGCCGATGTAAGGTCCTTGTCGCACCAAACAGAAGCAAACTCGAGCAGCACGCACAGCTGCTTAAACCCCTCAGGGATCTCACACGGGGATGCAAGGCGGGAGCAAACGACCTCGGTACACAACTCACACCAGCGAGCCCGCAGGACCCCCAAGACTTGGTAAAGCCTCAAAAATAGACAAGGACACAGGTGGAAAGGCAGGTCTCCTCCCCTGGTTTGACAACTTTTTTCCCTGGCCCTGAGCTACATCCCAGCCCTTTTTTAATGTTTTAAATTTTGAGATGGGGTCTTGCTGGGGTCTTACCTGACATCCTCCTGCCTCGGCCACCTAGTGTGCTGGGATTAAATTATGTGCTACCACACTCAATTCCGATTTTAGCAATTTAAACCCCGTTACACACACACACACACACACACACAATAGGGCCTCCTGTCTTAAATATTGCTAGGAAAGCACTTTCACCTGGGTCTTTCAGTTGAGTTCAAATTTCATTTCTCCATTCAGGAAAATTGCTTTTTTCCAAATTGCTTTTACTCAACAGTGTTTGAGAGCTGGCCAAGTCACGGCCCCCACAAGGTTTTCACCAGGGCTTTATTTATTAACGCCCTCCCTCTCTTGCAAATGACAAATGGTGAAATCCTTTCTAAACCAAATACTCTTCTACCCACAGAGCCGGTTTTTCAAAAGCAGAAACCACTGACCCACTCGCTGTTCTCCTCTGATACTTGGAGGTCAAAGATTAATAAATTAAAAAAAAAAAAAAGATTAATTCCAACTGCCAAGCTTGCCAGGCTTTTGGAATTCCTCCATCTCTGAGGGGCTCGGGGCCATCCCTACCACCTTAGCAGGGGGATTGAAAATTCAAGCCATTGCCCGCTTGGTCTGGCTCCCTGGTGAGTCAGTTGCAAAACACAGAAAGCAACTAAATGCTTCTGAGCCCGAGAAGCAGGAAATGAAGGGTCCACGAGTGGTGATACAGGAACAAGCCTTCTTTCTTGCTCAACGAGATCAGTTTAATCTGTGCCAGGGAGGAAGGTGCCCCTCCCAGAGCAGATGGCAAACCTTGACCCTCCTTGCCCTCAAGGAGCAGAGCCGGTTTTTCTGCTGCTAAGAGCTGTATTTGTTGACGGTGCCTGAGTCACACAGGGCTCTGAGCACTTGACTGGGAGCCTCCAACTCAGAGTTCTTCCTGAGGTCCACCCTCAAGGACACTGAAGAATTCAGGGGCTTCCAGGACTTGGATGGGTCCAAAAAAAGTCACATCTGTATTTTCACTAACTTCTAACTGAAATTCAGCATTTGGTTCCACCCTCGATGTATAGTCAATAAGCCACAGTACTATTGCGACTGTCCCCGATAGAAACCACCGATGTCTCCATATCCTGTGACTGTTGCTACAGAGGTTTCAGATATCTTTTACATTTATCATTATTTTGTTTTGTTTTGTAATACTGGGGACTGAACCCAGGACCTTCACAATGAACTACATCTTCAGCACCTCCCACCTTGTTTTGTTTTGTTTTGTTTTGGTTTGGTTTGGTTTGGTTTGGTTTGATTTGGTTTGATTTGGTTTTGGTTTTTCTTTTTTAAAACAAAGTCTCACTGTGTAGTGCAGACTGCCCTTGGACTTGTTTATGTAGCCCAGGCTGGCTGCAAATTCACAGCGATCCTCCTGCCTCAGCCTCTCAAGTCCTGGGATTACAGGCATGCACCACGATGACAGGTGGACCACCCCCCCTTTTAAGACAGGGTCTCACTATATAGTTCAGGTGGCCTTGAACTCACTATATAGCCCAGGCTGGCCTCAAACTCTAAGATCCTCCTGCCTCCCCCGCTTGATTACTGAGATTATAAGTGTCTGCCATCATGCCCAGCTCTTCTCTTTTTAAATTTTGAGACAGGGTCTCGCTAAATTACTGTGGGCAGCTTGGATGGGCTCAAACATGCAATCCTCCTGCCTCAGCCTCCCAAGTACTGGGATTACAGGCATGTGCCACCATGCCTGGCTAGAATTAGCTGGTCTTATTGCTCCCCACTCTTGGGAGAGAGGGCTTATAAGAAAGGGAAAAAGAATATAACAGGATGATGTCAGAGAGCTTTAGTATGTTCCAGGGTCTCCTGTGACACCGGGTAACCAGTCTCAGAACTCACCTTTTCCAGAGGGAAATTCTGCTCCACCAGAGTAATCCCAGGAACCCCAAGCCTGTGTGGGTGTGAGGACTGTACCTGTGACAGTAACTTCGCCCAGGGCCTGGATGTCACTGCCCTCTCGCTGCTGTTGAGAAGTGAGGGGTACCGATTGTGCTTACAGGTGTGGGGTGTAACCTGGGGGCCCCACCCCTGCTGTTTGGGGTGCATTGTAGCAGGCAGGGGACCATGGAGTCCTCCTGCCACCCTCCTGCACCTGGAGGTCTCCTGGGCTCTCATAGTTGTCTCACTAGGGCATCTGGAGGGTGCTGCCCAGGGAAAGGGGGTGGAGTAAAGCCTGGTCCTTCCTATACGCACTGACCATAACTGTAATCCTGGTACTGTACTGGGGAGGCAGAGGCAGGAGGATCACCTCGAGTTTGAGGCCAGCCTGGGCTATGCAAGTGTTCGAGGCTAGATTGAACCACATAGTGAAAGCCTATCTCAAAAAACAAACAAAAAAGAGTAGCTAATTCTGATAGAGAATCTTTGTCCCTCCCACTTGAATTCTCCCAGAATCCTCCACCCTCCTACCGAGGAGAACACCCAGCTCCAGCATTTGAGCGATGGAGGAGGAGTTGCGTGGGTGGTGAGGGGCTTGAACTTTACCCCCAGGGGGTATGGACGAGGCTCCTTACACCAGGATCTGCGTGACAAACTTCTAGAACACAGGCCCCGAGTTGGCTGTGGAAGGGGGTCTAGCCTGTGACTCTCTTTCTTACAATATTCCTTTCGCCTTGTTTAGGAAAAAAAAAAAAAAAAAAACCACTAGATTGATTTCAAGAAGCAAATTAACAGGTAAGAGCCTAGGTCCCAGAAAGATTCAAACTCAGCCGATATCAGAGAGATGCAAATCAAAATGACATTAAGGGAGCATTTTACGTTCATCAGAAGGGCAGAAATTAGGGCGGTGCAAACGAGGGAGGTGGGGCGCTGGCAGAGGGCGCTGCCAGGCGGGAGAGCGCAGAGGGGAGGGCGCAGGTGCCACAGCGCAGGTGCCCAGAGCCGCAGCCGGGCCTGGGCTCCACCCCAGCGCCCTTGTCTGGAAAATGGAGCCGATGTTATAGAAACGCTGTGAGGACCCAAGTTCTGGGACTGTGGGACCCACTGGCACCTGCAAGCTCCCATGGCACCTTGCTTGGACCTTGGTCCCTGGGATGATGGAGCCCAAGGACCAGGTGAGTGAGCAAGGGACACAGTTGGGCAGCAGTGAGAAACTACAGCCTGCCAGCCATGGTGGCACACTCCTGTGATCCCAGCACTCCGGGAGGCTGAGGCAGGAGGGTTACAAGTTTAAGCCCAGCATGGGCAATTTAGGAAGACTCTGTCTCCAAATATGAAATAAAAAAATGTTGAAAATGTAGTGCAGTGCAAAGGCCCTGGGTTCAATCTCCAATACCAAAAAAAAAAAAAAGGCAGCCTAGACCCAGAGTTGACAAACTTTTCCATAAAAAAAGCAGAGAGTAAATATTTCAGGCTTTGCAGACCACACTGTGGTGATAGCCTTCAAAGACACACAAATGAGTGAGAGGAGCTGTGCTGTGATAAAACTTTCTCTTTTTTTCATTCTTTCTTTCAACAGAGTCTCCCTATGGAGCCCAGGCTGGCCTTGAACTCAAGGAGATCCTCCTGCCTCAGCCTCCCAAATACTGGGGTCACAGGTGTGGGCTACCATGCCTGGCTAAAACTTTATTTATAGGCACATACAAAATTTTTTTGGTGATGCTGAGGATGGAAACCAGGGCTTCATACATTCTAACACACTCTATTGAGCTACACCCCCAGCCCCAAATTCCTTAATTGACTCACAATAATGATGCATATTTATGGGATATGATGTGATAGTTTGATGCATGTATTCGATGTGTAATAATCAAATCAGGTAAGAAGCATTTCCATCCTCTTAAACGTTTATCATTTCTCTGTATTGGAGGTCTTTGCACTCTTTTCTAGCTCTTTATAAAATACAAAGTACAGCCAGCTGGGCAGCATGGTTCACACCTATAATCCCAGCACTCAGGAGGCTGAGGCAGGAGGATGGCCAGAAGTTCAAGGGCAGCCTGAAAAAAAAGTGAGACCCTTTCTCAGAAACACTAAAAATAAATAACATAACGTAACACACTGTTGTAGATTGTAGTTACCCTATGGGGTTATAGACCACTAGGTTTATTTCTCCTAGCTCGCTGTATTTTGGTTCCTGTCATCCAATCTCCCTCTGTTCTTCCTCCCCCTCTCCTTCCTAACCTCTAGTAATCACTATGTAAGTGAGACCCTGTCCTCACCCCACCCCCCCAAAAAAAGAGGAAAAAAGAAAGAAGAATGAAAGTTTGGGGCAGCCTAGACTACTTAGTGAGACCTTGCTCAGAAAACAAAGCAATTTATGCTACCTGATACAGATTAAAGTGACGAGGGGGTCGGTAACCATTAAGGTTGGTTCCCAGGCTAAAGAGTTCATAATTAGAAACCACAGGATATTAGCAAAATCTCAGCTCTGTGGACTCTGTCTTCCGCTTTCCATGTTGTGATGCACGAAGATAGTGCTTCCCTTACTGAAAGGCTTCCGTCTTGAGAACCTGGGGTCTGCAGTGGAACATATGTCTCACTGCAGGTGTTTTGGATCATGTTTGTTCAAATGTAGCAAGTTGCCAGGCATGGTGGTGTGAGCCTGTCATCCTAGTACTTGCGAGGCCGAGGCAGGCAGACTGCTGAAAATTTGAGGCCAACCTGGGCTACACAGTGAGACCCTCACAACTCAATAAAATTGAGTCTCAAAAAAGCAAATAAAATTAAATAATGATAAAGACATAAATGTAGCAAATAGCATATTATCAGATTAAAATTTCCACAAGTTTTAATAAAAGAAAAAAAAAAAACCTCCTGTAGTCCAACTTAGGTCCTCATGCTATAGTTTGCTGAGCGCTAGATGAATTTCAAAAACACACAGAGCACAGGGGAGGCTGAGGCAGAAGGATTGCCACAAATCTGAGGCCAACCTGGGCTACACAGTGACTTCAAAGGCAGTCTGGGACCCTGTCTCAAAAGCTAAAAAAAAAAAGACAACTTAATCATTAAAAATGCTAATGATCGTAGCCTAATGCAAAGAGCTTTGTTGTTGTTGTTTTGTTTTTTTGTGTATTTGAGACAGGATCTCGCTATGCAGTTCAGGCTGGCCTTGAGCTCACTTTGTAGCACAGGCTGGTCTCAAACTTGCAACGATGCTTCTGCCTCAGCCTCCCATGTGTGCTGGGATTACAGGCGTGCACCACCATATCCAGCACCGAATGCAAAGTATTAAATAAATAAAAATCCAAGCATTCTAATGAGTTTGTTTGTTGCAGTACTGGGGACTGAATCCAG
>NW_004955486.1:2682770-2683985 GCF_000276665.1 Chinchilla lanigera | reverse complement strand
AGCACAGATTTCTCATGGTGATCACAGGAATGTAAAAGACTTATGGCCAGGCATGGTGGCACATGTCTGTAATCCCAGCACTCAGGAGGCTGAGGCAGGAGGATTGTTGCTAGTTCGGGATCAGCCTGGGCTACAAAGTGAGCTCAAGACCAGCCCAAACTGCATAGAGAGACCCTGTCACAAAAAGACCAAAAAAAAAAAAAAAAAAAAAGTAAAAGAATTATGGAAAAGCGATAGGTCAAAATATGGCATAAAAATTTATGCCCGTGTAGATACGAAGACTCATCACTCTTTCAATTTAGATATTTATCCTGGAACTCAGCCATCAGGTCATGGGTATAGTAATAAACTGAATGATGTTATGGACAGACACGTTGCTCGCATCTCCCAAACTAATCGGAATGTGACACTGGACAACTGGTTTACCAGCTTCCAATAGATGTTACATTCACTAATGGGCAGAAGTTGACCAGCACAGGAACTCTATACAGGAACAAAGCAGAAATTCCAAGAGAAATGCTGAAATTTCAAAACAGAGAATTGTATAGTACACTCTTCCAATTTCAGAAAGATATAACATTGGCCTCCTATCTGGCAAAGAAAAACAAACTGGTACTGCTAATGTCAACATTTCATGGTGGCGCATGCCTGTAATCCCAGCACTCGGGAGGCTGAGGCAGGAGGATTGTTGCAAGTTCAAGGCCAGCCTGGGCTACAAAGTGAGCTCAAGGCCAGCCTGAACTGCATAGCGAGACCCTGTCTCAAAAAGACAAAAAAAATAAATAAATAATGCAAACTTTATTATCTCTCTTTATTATCTCTCTGTAAACTGAGATGGAAACTTTCAACAACAAAACCAAAGATGGAATAGATGTTTTTGGTGAGTTATACAGCAACTATGATGTTATTTGAAACACAAAGCATTGGCCAATGGTTGTGTTTTCCTCGATCCTGAACATATGTGGCATAAATAGTTTGATAGTTTACAAAGAAAATAACAAGTGCAAAATAACACAGAGAAATTCTCTTAGAGGATTGGGACTGGAGCTTGTAAGTAATCATTTACAGCAGAAGAAAAACAAAATGTTTCTGCCCAGAGAACTACAGAAAAAATAGTGGAGCACACAGGTGAACAGGCAGGCACAGCACCACAAGGATCTACTATGACAACAGGACAGTAAAAAAGATAACAAGCATGCCCTACAAGAAAGGACA
>NW_004955486.1:2680288-2681402 GCF_000276665.1 Chinchilla lanigera | reverse complement strand
AAAAAAAAAAAATATATATATATATATATATATATACAAGATAGCTAAGATAATTGTACTACTAATTTCTATTGATTTATTGAAAGGAACAGTTAATGTTTAATAGCTTGATCAATCTTACATGCCTATATCTGGTTATCTGAGTAACCACTTTGAAGATAAGAATATGTAATACAACAACCATTGTTAATTTCCTATCACCTTGTCTGAAATTCTGTATCATATTTATTGTTTTTGTGTTGTTTTGTTTATGTCTTTCCGTTTGTTAATTTGTTTTTGTTCTTTTCTCTTTAAAATAGAAAAAGGACTGGAAAACAAAACATACATGTTATCGGTGTAAGCAATACTTGTGTACGGAACATGATGCTGTCATGTGTGACAACTGCCTCGGGTGTGACAGTTGAAGCAAAGCTTATTTCTATGGGAGACTTCTATTTGTATTTACATTATAGTTCACAAAGCTTTTTATTTTTGATGTTATCTCTCAGGTTTTGTAAGCAAGTAAACAGCCGATGTGAAAATATTAATGTCTATTCTAAGCACTCATTATATATTTGATATTTTATTTTATTGACATCTTGTTTCCCTGCTAAGTGCATGTTGTACAATATAGCAGGAAGCTCCTGACAAAACAGGAAGAGAGATGAAAAAAAGAGAGAGATGATAAGACTGCCACATATGAAGGAAAGCTAAGTACATGTGCTGTTAGTATAAGCAAGTCGTGCATGGAACGTGCAGCTGTTGTGTGAGGACTGCCTTGGGTGTGGCAGTTGAAGCAAAGCTTAGTTTTGGGTTTTTTCCATTTTGTTTTGTTTTTTGTTTTTGAGACAGGGTCTTGCTATGTAGCCCAGGCTGGCCTTAAACTCATGGCGATCCTCCTGCCTCAGCCTCCCCAGTGCTCGGATTACAGGTGTAATCCCACTCCTGGCTCTAAACTGTTTTTTGTTTTTTCAAGCCACCACTCCTGGCTCTAAACTGTTTTTGGTTTTGGTTTTGGTTTTTTGTCTTTTATTTTTTTGCAAACCTTATTTTTGTGGTAGAGTTCCTCTGGTATTTTCACTGTAGTTCATATAGGAACTTATTTCTGATGTTATCTTTTAGGTTTTGTAAGCAA
>NW_004955486.1:2674527-2678458 GCF_000276665.1 Chinchilla lanigera | reverse complement strand
CCCACCTGGGGACTGTTGCCAGCAGCATAAGAGGCAGACCTGGAGAAGAAGAGAAGCCGTTGGGAGCTGTTAGAAGCTGCAAGGAGCTGTTGGTTCTCTTGCAGAAGCTTGTCATGTTGGCTTTCCTGGTGGGAACTCTGGTTTTCCTCATTCGAGGATCTGTGGTACTTCTGGGGGAGCTCTGGTTCTGACTTTGAGCATCACTTCCTGGCTCCAGTGCAGATCCCTCAGCCTGCTAGCACAGATCCTTCATCCCACTGGCACAGACTTTCTAGCTTCTGCCACTGACCTTTGGGCCCTCCCAGCGCAGATCCATGAAACAGGCCTGTGTGAGACACTGGCATGGGCTCTGGGCCTCCAGTTGGACTTGTAGGAGGCATTGTTATGAGCTCTAGGTCTTCAGCTGGACTCATGCAGGACACTGGCATTGGATCCAGGCCCTCAGCTGGATAATAAATTTAACTTCTAGATTACCTGCCCTCTCTTTTTGTTTATGATTCTTTGAGTGACTATTATAAATAATCCTATAAAACTTGTCCTGTATTATATTGTTCCACTTGCAAAACTCCAAACTACAATAAGAATCAAGGTATATAGAAGTACAAACTCCCTATGATGAACGTGAGCACTATGTATATCAAAAGTACACCAATAAAACTAAGCAAAAGAAAAGAAAATTAAGATATTGTTGAAGAAATTATGGAATTAGGGCTGGGGATATAGCTCAGCAGCACAAACATCTACCTGGCAAGTGCAAGGTCCTGAATTTGATTCCTGGTAACCAAAAAAAAGAAATTATGGAATTAGCCATTAGTGGCACACGCCTGTAATCCCAGCACTCGGTAGGCTGAGGCAGGAGAATCACTGTAAATTCAAGCCCAGGCTGGACTACATAAACGAGTTCAAGGCCAGTTTGAACTACACACTGAGACTCTGTCTCAAAAAATAATAGGAAAAGAAATTATGGAATTAGAAAATCACTGTTTTGCAACTATTACAGTAATAATTAGGCAAGACTCATTACCACTACTAACACTATACTGGGTACAAATCTGAAGACAGTGAAGATATTCATAGTTTCAGTGTATCTACCCACAGACAGTCAATTCCAAAAGGCTACCATGGAGGTTTTACCGTCAGGAACCCCAGCAGATGCCCTGGAGCAGATCGAGGTTAACATCTCCATCACTACACAGGGACACAGCTTGGCTTCAGCGGTCCTCTCACCAAGCGTCTATAACCTGAATCAATCCTCAGGCAACATCAGATGAACCAAATTAAAGGCCATTCCAAAATACAGGCCAGAAACCCTCAAAAATGGCAACGTAGCCAGGCATGTTGGTGCACTACTACAATGTCAGATACTCAGGAGGCTGAGGCAGAAGAATTCCAAATGGAGCCCAGGCTGGGTAATTTAGGAAGAATTGTCTCCCCTCTCCCCCCGAAAAAAAGTGGGAAAGAGAAGGGAAGGGAAGGCGTCTTTAGCACAGCACTGGGTAAGGTGTAAAAGCTCAGTCAGCCCTTTCTGATTTGTTTAATAAATGCTTAGAAGAGAGGAGATGGGGCTGAATAGATGCTTTTTGACTTTCTAACAATTTTCAGGCTAAACGTGTAAAGGAAACAAATAACTTCTGGCAATCAGAGCTATGCTTTTAAGCTAAAATCGAGATAAAGATCAGACAGGACCTGGAGGCTCTGTGGTCCACCCTCCCTCTGGCCGTATTCTCGTCCTGATTGAGTTATTTGCCTTCAAAAAGCGGTTTTCTGGGCTTCCCAACTTGCCTTGAACTGTGTGTGTGTGTGTGTGTGTGTGTGTGTGTGTGTGTGTGTGTTAGTGGAATTGAACCCAGGACCTTGTTCGTGTCAGGCAAGGGTGCTATCAGTAAGCTATATCTCCAGCCCTTTTTAAAATTTTGAGACAAGTTCTCACTGAATTGCCCAGGGCTGGCCTGGAACTTGGAATCTTCCTGCCTCAGCCTGCTGAATAGCTGGAATTAAAGGTATGTTCCACTACACCTGACCTGTCTGAAAATTTCCAAGAGGAAAAGGGCAGTCTTCACGGTACTCTCTCACGTGACTTTTCCCCAGCTTCTGCACACCCGGCTCTGCTCAGGTGCAGCAGGCATCTAAGATTCCACCATGCTATCTGCCCTAAATGTCCCAGTTTCAAGCTCGTCACAGAAAGTGGCCAGGGAGGTGGACAGGCGGCAAGTTCAGGTTCTGATAGGCCTGGGGCAGCCAGCATCTAATGGACTGGCTGACACTTTTGATTAAGTGTATGACCTCAGGCCAGTCCCAGTGGTGGCTTCAAGATCTGTTTCTTCTTCTGCAAATTGTGGATAAACTGGGTGTGGTGGCCCTCACCTGTAATCCCAGCAGCCTGTAATCCCATCACTAGGTAGGCTGAGGCAAGATGATCACCATGCGCTGGAAGCCAACCTGGGCTATGTAGTGAGTTCAAGGCCAGTCTGAACTACGTGGCAAGACCCTGTGTTCAAAAAACTGAAACAAACGTGGATAATAAATTTAACTTCTAACCTCAAAACCCTGATTTGGGTTCAAATCATGCTCCATTATTTACTATCTTGAGAGCTCCAAAAGGTTACTTAAACTCTGTGCCTCACAAGAGCACTTACTTTACAGGTTTGCTGAGTGGATGTAACAAACGAGTTAATTCATAAATGTACTTAGTCTATGTGACCCTTGGCTATGTAAGCACATTATTATACCATTATTAGAGGGCCGGCCTGGAACATGCTAGTGTTTTGCGCCTTAGGATTCAAATCCTAGGATGTGATTTTCTTTTTCTTTTTCTTTTTCTTTTTTTTTTTTTGCCTTTTTGAGACAGGGTCTCGCTATGCAGTTCAGGCTGGCCTTGAGCTCACTTTTTAGCCCAGGCTGGTCTCGAACTCGCGATGATGTTCCTGCCTCAGCCTCCTGAGTGCTGGGATTACAGGCGTGTGCCACCAAGCCCGGCAGGATTTGATATTTAGTTTCTCCGTGCCTCAGTTTCTTCGCCTGTAGTATGATAGTACCAGCAGTACCTACCACACAAAGACTGTGGGGCAACGGAGAATGTGAGTACTTCAAAAGCACCTGGCACATGGTCGCGCTACTACTGCTATTATTTAGAACAAAATGTTGCAAAAAAAAAACTTAAAAAAAAAAAAAAGAACAAAGTTTTGCTTCCAGGTGTGCAGGTGGGATAGAGCGGGGAGGAGAAAACGCTCCCGCCCAGCTTTCACTTAGGGACGCTCGCCTCCCGCTCGCTCCCAATCAGCAAGGTCCGAGAGGGCCGGGCCCCGCCCCGCCCCGCCCCGCCCCGCCCTTCCAGGCCTGCCCTAGTCTCGCGCACTTTCAAAGTGCGCGAGCTCGGCCGAGAGCCGGGGCTGGCGGTTGGTTGGGTGAAACTATCTGATACATTAGGTAGGGGGAGTTAAAGCCTACGCACCCTCATTTTTCCCACTTTAGCTTGCAAGTCCCACGTTCTGGTCTTCATATAGACTTTCAGCTCTCTTCATATTCTCAGACTCCCAGAAGGGAGCCTCCCAGACTGGGGAGACGGTCATCGCTCCTCTGTGCGGCGGCCTCCCCCTCCGGACGCGGAGCCGGTGGTAGAGGACGACAGCAGGAGGGGGGGGGGAGGAGGCGGCCCTAGCGCCATTTTGTGGGAACGAAGTAGCACCGGGGCCGTTCTCTGATCCTTCAGTGCTTCGGCTTCCCTGTCGCGCTTTCTAGCTGCAGTCTAGCGGCTGAGTCGCGGACGCTTCTGACCGAGACGCCGTGGGTACGTCGGTTCTCGCATTGGGGACAGCCTAAGGCAGACGCAGCGGCTTCGGCCTCCGCGCGGGTAAGGCAGCCTTGGAGTCCGGCCTGGCCCGCGCGGCGGCGTTGCTAAGGCTGGGCGCGGGCCGGCGGCCGGGGCGGAGGC
>NW_004955486.1:2638988-2674357 GCF_000276665.1 Chinchilla lanigera | reverse complement strand
CGGCCGTCGCGCGCGGGCTGCTGGGAGGCGGCGGAGCCCCTTGCGTGCGACCTGTCGCCGCGGACCCGGCGGGCAGTTTGGGGAGCTCCCCGGAATGAGGAAGCGCGCGCTCTCCCCTTGGCTCCCTGTGCCCGTTTCCTTTTTATTTTTTAATCTTCCCAGTCTGCGTGCAGATCGTGCAGCTCACGGTCATCTGGGGGCGCGGTTACGTGGACGAACCACAGCTTGTCCCGTTTCTAACCCCCTTCCCTCCCCCTCTTCCGCCGCCGCCCGCTCCCCGGTGCCGCTTTTCGTTCCTGTTGCTACTGTTAATCTGAGCTCGCGGCATAGAACGTTTACGTGGATTTGCGTTTATTCTCCGCTTATTTCGCTTGGGTCTCAGAATAGCTTGCTTAAGGAAATCTAAAAAAAAAAAAAAAAAAAAACGAAATCTCGGTGGATCCACGTGCACATCCTGCAACCAGTTAGGGTCTCCCTGCCGCTCAGGGTTATTTTACTTTTGGGCCAGGGGTAAAAACTCAGCTACCCAGCGCCTGCCTGGGAAGCGTGAGGTCCTGAGTTCGATTTCCGGTACCCACACACATTAAAAAATATACTCTTTACTTTCATGGTGGGAAGTCAGTGGCGGCTTGTTTACTATGTTTTCTGAACATTGTAACAGCGTGCCCAGGGAGATTGTTTTACGCTTGGCAGCATTAAAGCGCTCGGTAAATACGTATTGAGTGAGTGAACTAGGGAGACATCACACTTGATTAGGAAATCATTATCTTTTGCCTTGGCGTCCTCCTTTTTCAGAGACGACAAAAAAGTGTAAGAACCCAAATGGCAAGAATTTTTTCTGATCTTGGATGAGGAGAGAGCGAAGGATGGGTGAGGAAAGGGACGTAAAAATGGTTAGGATGCGATGTGTATCAGTTCCCCAGGGTGACTGTAATATTATGTATTGCAGCCAGGCTAATAAAAAACATTTAAATTTTTTGTCTGAAATTATCAGGTAATTATAAGGAGACAGTTTGATGTGCTTGTTACTTACTTATCTCTTTCCCTTTAGGAGAAAATAAAGGATGTCTGAATATATTCGGGTAACAGAAGACGAGAATGATGAACCCATTGAAATACCGTCGGAAGATGATGGGACAGTGCTGTTGTCCACAGTTACAGCCCAGTTTCCAGGGGCATGTGGGCTGCGCTACAGAAATCCAGTGTCTCAGTGTATGAGGGGTGTCCGCCTGGTTGAAGGAATTCTGCATGCCCCAGATGCTGGCTGGGGAAATCTGGTATATGTTGTCAACTACCCCAAAGGTTTGTTATCATTTGGTTTTGCAGTAAAGCTGGGTATGGTTGGGTTTGTGTCATAGATCGTGACCTCACTTGGAGGCAAATTATGTCCTGCTACCCAGGTAATTCCTTGAACTTTACTGTCAGAATAGTTCAGAAGACCACCTAGTAGAGACTGATTGATGAAAGTTGGAATTTTTAAAGAGGACTCTATGTATTTAATAAATTACCTCAAAAAACATTGCCAAATTCATGTCAAATTAGGGAATTACTAACATGCCTTGTACTTATATCAGTCTTGTAAGTAGATTCTTGCAGAGTGTCCTACTGTATTGGTTTAGTCAGGGACCTTGCAGTCGTAAGTCACTAAGTTCTTTTTCCCTTAAAAGGAACATTAGTTGCAGTACCCCAAATCTGTAGTAGTATAGAAGGCTGGGAATGTTGCTCAGTGGTAGAGCATTTGCCTAGAATGTATGAGACCCTGTGTTCAATCCCCAGCACTGCCAAAACAAAGTCTTCAGTAGTTCCAATGATAATTTTGAAGTTTTGATCTTAATTTGTGCTGCCTCTTACCACTGACATGCTGAGTCTAAAAAGAAACCCTAAGGGTTTGATTTTGTTTTGTTTGAGACAGTGTCTCTCTCACCAATTTGCCTGGGCTGGGATGTTTTTGTTTTGTTTTGCTTGCTTGTCTGTTTTTGAGACAGAGTCTTGCTTCTCGGCCTTTTGGCTAAGATCAAGTGAGACAGAGTCTTGCTCTGTAGTTCAGGCTGGCCTTAAACTCGCTATGTATCCTAGGCTGATCTTCAACTAGAAGTGAGCCTCCCTCAGTCTCCTTTCTCACAGCTTATTGGTGGATACCACCTTGCCTGGCTTTCATGTGCTATTTCTTGAACCATTGGCTATAGATTACTGTTTATCACTGTGAGGAGACTGGCTGGAGAAGTGATTGAAACGATTGCAAAGATAAATGGACTCCCTGGAGCAACAGTAAAGAGTTCCTGAAATGCGTGGTTAAAGTTTAAAGCTGGCCTGCAGGGCAACAGCCAAGCAGGATCAGGATCAGGAACAGGCTGTCCTTAGATCTGTTTGCTCCAGCCACTGTTCTCTCCGTTCCCGATGGCTTGCTTAGACTAGGTCAAAATGAGTCGTGTAGTACACCACCCTGTTCCTTTCCTGTCCCCTGACATGAACTCTTGCACAGATGTCTTTCCTCTTACACCTTGAGTTGAGAATAAAAGACAGGAGTTTCTCAGCTCAGGCTGCTTCCCTGAGGCTTTCTCACACTGAAGAGCCTCTCTTCAGCCTCAGCGGGACAGCCCCTCTGGGCCTCTTGGAGTTTGAATTGGCCTTTGACTCCGGGTAATCTCTCATCCTCTGGGCTGCCACGGTCATGTACAGCGACAAGTGGTGCCGCATGTGAGGTCTTTTCTCAAACTTAGCATAGAGGACCGACCTCTCAAAGCCTGGAAAAGGAACCAGGATGTCCGACTCTTCATCCTGGTGAGGGGACATAGACAGCCATGGAATAGCCTGGCAAGTCTACGGCAAGGTCAAAGGCTAGATTTTTTGGGCATTGCTGAGTAGGAGTAGTGTCTTTTTGTATACTCTTTTCTCTTACCTTTTGGTTTTGTCTTATTTGTGTTACTGTCATGGGCCAAACTCCAAAGAAGAAAATTACTTTAAGCAGCACTGACAGTGCCTTTTGAAAACACCTGGATGCAAGATTTCAGGGCCCCTGCTTCTTGAATTGTTGATTGTCGTTTGCCAGCAATGTTCCTGGTTCCCTTTGGAGAGTGGCTTGGATGCAGAGGACTGGGAACAAGTTGGTAGCAACCCAAAATAATGTCTCAGCCTGGTGAAAGTTTTTCACCTTGTTATGTGGCAGGGTTAGCATTCAGTCTTTAAAGGGGAGATTCCAAAAAAAGAGAACTGCTTCTACCCACTTTTCCCCCTTTGGGAGCCTCATTTACTTTCCTGCCTCCATCTCCCATGGAGGACCTTCTTTTTGGTTTTGGATCCTCTGGAGAAACGCCTGAAGAGACCCGATCTACACAGATGGGGAGGTAGAGGCCTACCCACTTCTCAGAGGGAATGGGGATCCTCTCCATGAACATCTCCCCTACCCACTGTTTAAGGAGTTTAGAAGAAGCATTGTTGAGAATGGCTGGCAAAGCCCTGTTACAAAGAGGATTGCAGAATCATTCGGCCACAGCTATGCAGTGACCCCTTGGGACTGGAGATTTCTAACAAATTGTGCTCACTATCACCCAATTCAGTGTTTGGTTCCAGGAATACAAGGATATTACACATAGCTTGTCTATTGATAATTTAAACACCAGTGTACCAGTTGAAGTGGATGTGCTCAAGGGCAAGGGAGCATATGCCGACCCTCAGGCTTAGTCACAAATGAATGCTCAAATTTTTCGTCAACTTATGCAGCCCTTAAGACATGGGCAAAAGGCCCAAATTTAATACCCCACAAAATTATTTTGCTACTATTAGACAAGGACCCACTGGAGCTTATATACATTCTATAAATTATTTATAAAATGTCATTGTGTGAAGGGTTGATAACCCTCAAGCCACAGATATGCCTGCTCTCTAGTTAGCCTATGAAAATACCAGCGCAGACTGTCAGAAGGTTCTGGTTCCTCTTAAAGGGAAAATATTTAAATATTGTGGAAATGATTGAGGCTTGCCAAATGTAGGGACAGGAGCCCTTAAAGCCCAAGTTCTTGCCATTGGCTTTGCAGCCCCAAAAATGTAACTTTGGCAGGGAGGGTTACTTCCCAAAAGCATTGTAGAAATAAGAAAGAAACAGAAGCAAAACAAAAATTCCAAAATGTAGAAAAGAAAATCATTTGGTTAAGCATTACTGCTCTAGATGTGATGTAAATGGAAATGCCATCTTGAAAAATGGGCAAAGGGCGTGACTCCCCACACTCCCGATATAAGCAAGGAGCCAGTCATAGTGTGTTCATGCCTGAGCATGGGAGCTGACCCAGAGCCGCAACAGCCCCTTCAAAGTCATGTCACAGAACCAAAAGTGACTACCACTGGTAGTGCCAGACTTGATCTGACCCTAGTGGAGGATGTGATGGGTTTTTTTTTGTTCGTTTGTTTGTTTGTCTTTTTGAGACAGTCTCGCTATGCAGTTCAGGCTGGCCTTGAGCTCACTTTGTAGCCCAGGCTGGTCTCAAACTCGTAATGATCCTCCTGACTCAGCCTCCGGAGTGCTGGGGTTACAGGCGTGCGCTGCCACAGCGGCTCACGGATGTGATGTTAAATGAAGCTGGGAAGGTTGGAGTTTTAGCCAGTGATGTTTGGGGGGCCGTTGCCATCACGTGTACAAGTCTGATCATGGCAGGTCTAGTTACTGTAGCAAGGGGGTCCGAGGTATTTCTGGTTTGATTGATTCAAACTATACAGGACAAATGAAAATTATGAAACAAGTTTATTCACCTGACAGAGGTCACCAAGAACCTCCATTTCCAGTATCCCCCACCCCAACCCCCGCCACCCCCAGTACCGGGAATCAAACCCACAGCCTTGCGTGGTGATATCAGGTGATACCATGTTCTCACCAAAGGAACCCACCATGCACAACTTGTTCTTTACTTCTGGTTTTCACAATAGAGAGCTAGAAAAGCAGGAATTTGGTGGTATGGAAGTCTTCTGAGCTACTAAATTATCTTCTGGAGTGTCTGCTGCTCACTCTTTTGGTTCGTTAAAAACCCTTCACTGGCCTTAGAGATTCTGGAGCTGATATTCCTATCTTTGCAAGTATAAACTGGCCAAAGTCCTGGCCGACAGCTTCCACTTTCATGACCATTTTGGGACTTGACAGTTCAAAAACATTATGCCAAAGCATGTTGTCTTTAACTTGCATCCACTTAGAGAGAGAAAATGCACGTAACTATAGACCCTTCTCTTTTGTTTTTTTTTTTGGTACCGGAGATCGAACTCAGGACCCCTTGCGCTTGCCAGGCAGGCGCTTATGCCTCTGAGCTATATCCCTGGCCCCTATAGACCCTTTTCTTGATTTGCCTGTAACCCTTTGGGGAAGGGATCTATTCTCAAAGGGACGTATACTTCAGTACCTCTAAACCAAATTTACCTTAAGGCTAATGTCATACTCAAGCTGCTGTAGGTTCTAGAACCACCCATTTGAGTGGGGCAGTGGCCTCTAAAAGGGGGGAAATTTAAGCCCATGTATTAGTGAAGGAACAGCTACATGCTGACCATATTGAGCCCATCTGTAGCCCTTGGAACACATGAATTTTTTATATACCAAAAATACTGGAAATAGGGGCTGGGGATTTAGCTCAGTGGCACAGCACCTGCCTGGCAAACGCAAGGCTGTGGATTTGATTCCTGTTACCAGGGGGGAATACTGGAAATGGAGGTTCTTGGTGACCTCTGTCAGGTGAATGCCTGCATCATCCCTGTGGGAGTCCTACAACCTGGAATCCCTAACCCTGCTCTTTGCTGTCAAACTTACCATATTATGGTTGTAGATTTTAAAGATTATTTTTTTTACTGTTCCATTCCATGAGAAAGAGAAAAATTTGCCTTCTGTCTTCCTAGTATTAATTTGGGAGCACCTCTCCAGTACTACCATTGGAAAGTCCTACCCCAAGGCATGGTATAAAGCCCCAGTATGTGTCAGGATTTCATGGATTGTGTTTGGCCTTCCCTGATCATCTTGTTTATCATCACATGGATGATATTTTGTTTGCCCACTCAGATTCAACTGTTCTTTCTTAATTTTTTACTCCCTTGGTTTCTTCATACTAAGGCTACAGACTTGCAGATAGCCCCTAAAAAGGTTAAAAAAAAAACAAAAACAAACCTGCGCCTTGGATATCTTGGAACTCAAAGAACTATTTGGTCTCAATGACTTTCCTTTTAACATTCTTTCTAAACTTACTTCGAATTATTTTGCTTTTTTTTTTTCTTTGAGACAGGGTCTTGCTGTGCAATTCAGGCTGGTCTTGAGCTCACTTTGTAGTCCAGGCTGGTCTCCAACTTGCAGGATCCTCCTGCCTCAGCCTCCTGAGTGCTGGGATTACAACACACCCAGCTAATTTACTTTAAATTCTTTACAGTAGCTCAGTAGCTCATATAGAGCCAGACCTGGGTGTTGTGGCACACGCCCTGTGATCTCAGCACTGGGGAGGCTAAGACAGGAAGATCATTGTGAGTTCAAGGCCAACCTGGCTACAAAGTGAGTGCAAAACCAGCCTGAAATTACATAGTGAGACCCTGTCTCAAAAAGACAAAAAAAAAAAATAGCTCCTAGAGCACCTTACCTGGCTTTGTCCCGCTGTGGGGATTCCCACTTAAAACTTAGAAAACGTGTTTGACACCTTCAAAAAAAAAAGCCCTGATGTCTTTTCTCCACGGATACTACCACCCCAAGCTAAACATGAACTAGCACAAATTGAGGCTTGACTTCACGCTAGACAGCTTACTCAGACTTACATAAACCTGTTCATCTTCTTATTCTCAATACACCTCATAGTCCTGCCACACTTTTAGACTAATTGTACCCATCTTTCAGAATTCTCACCATTCTCTAAATAGAAGTGTACACAATTGAACAAAGAGTTCCTTCTCTTAAACAAGACAGACACCCTTGTCAAGTGCTTATAGGTGCTGATCCACGCATTATCAGCCCAGGTTGATAGTGGTTGTTAGGTCTCACCAAAACAGGTTTTTATGCTGCCCTTCAGTAATTTGAGGGGCTGGGGATTTAGCTCAGCAGCACAGCACCTGCCTGGCAAGCACACAGTCGTGAGCTTAATTCATGGTACAGGAAGAAAAACAACAACAACAAAAAAAGTAATTTGAAAGCATGCAAGTCATTATGGCAGCAGACTTTCTTGATATCTTGGAATTTTCTCTTCCTCACAGTAAAGGCATTCATGGTTTACACCTTCTGCCTCTTTCACTATCTTCTGTTCTCTTTCTTTACCTTGATACTGTAGGCACTTACCTTTTTCTTAGATGGCTTAGGTAAATCCAGCAAGCGTTTTTACATGCAAAGGACACAATTCTTGGAAACATTTCCGTACTGTCCAACATTTCTCCACCAAAGAGTGTAACTTGCCGCTACTGTGCTTTACAGTGCTTTCCTGATCATCCTCTTAATATCGTTGCTGACACTGCTTGTGTTGTAGGGAGCCTACAGGTTATTGAAACTGCCCTTATTCATGACAGTAATGATGAAATCCTTCTCCACATGTTTAGACACTGTACAGCAAGCACCCTTTTATGTTACTCAGTATGCTTTCACTCTAATCTCCCTGGCACCCTAGTGGAAGGCAGCACTCATGCTGGCACTCTGGTTTTCTGCCTCTTTAGAAGAGGCTCTTCACACCAATTTTTTCACCAAGGGGCTAAAGTACTTGTTTGCTCCTTTAATCCTACGCATAACCAAGCCTGAGAAATGATTGATACCTTTCCTGACTGTCAAAAACAGTCTGCTTGGGGGTGTAGCTCAGCAACACAAGCGCCTGCCTGCCAAGCACAAGGTCCTGAGTTTGATTCCTGGTACCACCCCTCTCCCCCCAAAAAAACCACTTTGCTGCTCAAGTAGGTGTCAATTCCTGTGGTTTAAAAAGCAATGAAATTTGGCAAATGGATGTGTCAACTATGACTTTTTTTGGCACACTTAAATACAGTGGCACCTCAGTTCATGAACTGAATTTGTTTTATAATTTTAAGAGATGGTTGCGATTGTGTTTGTCACCTGGAGTTTGTGAACAGAAGCAAAATTTTGTCAAATGCTTTTGTTTGAGAGCTGAATTACTTGCAAACAAATGTTCATGAGCTGAGGTATTTATAGTCGTGGTTCTATAGACACATACTCTGGTTACATATGTGCCTCTTTACAGTCAGGTGAAATATTAAATGCCTTTTCCTCTTACAATTTTCTGACATGAGATCACC
This sequence comes from Chinchilla lanigera, assembly GCF_000276665.1. Taxonomy (NCBI): domain Eukaryota; kingdom Metazoa; phylum Chordata; class Mammalia; order Rodentia; family Chinchillidae; genus Chinchilla; species Chinchilla lanigera. The sequence goes on along the minus strand of NW_004955486.1, from coordinate 2,666,122 downwards.
TTCATAAATTAAAATTGATAATGGCCTTTTGTCTTCGAACTTTCTTTCAGCTCTGGCATATTAAACATGTCAGGTACACCTCCTAATCCTACAGGTCAAGCAGTAGTAGGACAGGCTAATGAGTTCCTTAACATTGATTATTAAAACAGAAAAAGAATATAATGGAGAAACTTCCCTCATAAGAACAAGTATCTAAAGCACTATTTAAATTTTTAAAATCATGATTCTAGCAACTCTACAGTAGTGGAAAAACGGTTCATAGTCAGTAAAGACAGACCAAAGCAGTTGGTCCTGTATCCTTACCCACTGTTGGGAACACAGTAGCTGGGCCTAACAGAAGTATTGACCTGGGGGAGAGGATGTGCATCTGTTTTATCACCCACAGGCTTTTTCCAGGTTCCTGAGAAGGCTGTTCCTCCATCTCATGTGGCACCAGCTGACAAGCAACCTCATCCCCAAGCTGCAGAAGATGGCACATCCACTCTGGGGATGGGCAACAAGAAGAAGAAATCGAGTGTGCTGCCTTCTACAACACGATCATCAGGACCCACATGGGGAGAGATTAAGCAGCTCACTGCTCAAGCCAAACAAATACTGCAGAGCACTGGCATGCCTCTCACACTAGAAAACCTCTTTCTGGCAATGATAGCACAAGTCACCTATAATTCTAATTTGGCAAAGGTAAAAGGGTTTCTTTTTGTTCTGATTCTGTTTAGCTGAACACTAACAGTAAAGTGGCATGTTATATTGGGCACATATACTTACACCTCTGTTTTTGATGTAGTCACCTGAAGAGACCTTGACCTTCCCTCCTTTCCAGCAGTACCTCTTATATTGGCAGAGCCTGGCTGCATCCTCCTGGCCCTTGAAGGGATTTTGGTAGGGATTGTGGCTAGTCTTTTTTTTTTTTTTTTTTTGGTCTTTTTGAGACAGGGTCTTGCTGTGCAGTTCAGGCTAGCCTTGAGCTCACCTTGTAGCCCAGACTGGTCTTGAACTCACAGTGATCCTCCTGCCTCAGCCTCCCGAGTGCTGAGATTACAGGCCATCTGGGTACTTTTAAAGGCTGGCATTTACTACCTCATGAATGGTATTCTTGGCTGAAGGATTCTCCCTGTGTTTGGTCTCTAATGTCACTAATAGGTCTTACTATGCTCCATTTTGTGCCAAACAGTATATGAATCATATTTTCATCGTGGCAAACCACACCAGGGGGTCTTTATATCAGTACTTCCGAAGTCCTCTGTGTCTGGTAGACACCTTCCAGTGTTCTTGTATGTTCTCATCTGTGGGTGCCCATAAGAGATGGCCTAGATTGGGGTAGACTTCATGTCAGTCCACCGATTTCTCTGTTAATCGTCTTGTCATCTAACTGCAGAGAATGGGGGACTTCATAATTTGATGGTATTAGAGTCTAATTCAGCCTGGAATTATGCTTTGCCTTTTAATTACAGTGGCAGCCCACCGTCTTGGAATCTTGGGCTTGCTGGAGTCTTTATTACACCTCTCCTCAGGCACCCTATGTTTCCCCTGTCAGATCTGTTCTCTTCTCCCCTCATGTTGTCAGAATTAGCTACTATCAACATGTGAGTAAACTCAATGGATTGCCCATGGTACGTCTGATCGTGTCCTGCTCAGCATTTCATGTCCATACATTTTAGCTCTCACCAATCAGGAACCTGGAATAATTGAATGTAACTTTTAACCACCAATACAGACCCTTAAAGGAACTTAATTGCCCCATGCCACCGGGTTGATTCCTTGTTAAAAACAGTATTTCTCAACTGAATATTACATTATGGTACTCAGACAGTAAGACGAAGCACGGCTCCCTGCGAGTTACTCAAGAGTGAGAACTACTCTTAAACAAATCACCTCAGTACTTGACCATATTAGACAATAACACTTACGGAGTCTTTGGGGGTGGGGACTGGGAATCAAACTCAGGACTTCGTGCTTGCCAGGCAGGCACTGCACCAGTGAACTAAGCCCCTGAGCCCTTTCTGAGCGTTTTGATGGCAGTTATTATAGTGGCTGTTACATTGCTACTACAGTGGTGACTGCAGTAGTCACTTTGACTCTGTCTAAACTGTTCAAACCATGAATAGCTATTTCCAGAGTGTTACCTCAGAATTACTGACTCAGACTAACATTGATAAAAGAGATTCTGCAAAGACTTGACACCTTTCAGGCAGGTGTCAGCTGGCTCAGCAAACACTGCCTGGCCCAATGGACACATAGTTGGCTTAGTCATGATACCAGGTGTGGCTCAATGTGCATTATTTCTATTCCTTTCAGTCATTCTGAATCTTGGGAGGAGGTCCGGTGCCTTCTCCAGGGTGCTTTTCATACAAATCTAGATGGAGAAATTATGGTAGTAATTGGCTGTTTGGTCTCAGCCTTTGCATTTGGATTCTTTTGGTTTTTTAGGGTCTCACTGTATAATCCAAGCTGGCCTCATACTCATGGTAATTCTCCTCCCTCAGCCCGCAGGGTGCTGGGGTTGCAGTCATATGCTACCACACTGGTGCATTTACATCTTTTTTTTTTTTTTTTTTTTGGTACTGGGAATCAAACTCAGGCCTTTGCGCTTGTCAGGCAGGTGCTGTGCCACTGAGCTATATCCCTGGCCCGCATTTATATTCTTACAGCTATTGGAATGATTTTTTTCTGCTCTTTCTTGCAGCCCTGAGAGTACTCTGTAAGCTGTTCAATGGACCCTCTGTGCAACAGACATGATGACCTTCCTACATCAAGCCCAATACCTCCCTACCCTGTATTCTCCACCTTCTGCTCAAAATCTGGACTGTAAAGCAAAAAAGGGGAAATTATGGGGAGACTCTGGCTGGAGAAGTGATTGAAACGATTGCAAAGATAAATGGACTCCCTGGAGCAACAGTAAAGAGTTCCTGAAATGCGTGGTTAAAGTTTAAAGCTGGCCTGCAGGGCAACAGCCAAGCAGGATCAGGATCAGGAACAGGCTGTCCTTAGATCTGTTTGCTCCAGCCACTGTTCTCTCTGTTCCCGATGGCTTGCTTAGACTAGGTCAAAATGAGTCGTGTAGTACACCACCCTGTTCCTTTCCTGTCCCCTGACATGAATTCTTGCACAGATGTCTTTCCTCTTACACCTTGAGTTGAGAATAAAAGACAGGAGTTTCTCAGCTCAGGCTGCTTCCCTGAGGCTTTCTCATGCTGAGGAGCCCCAGCGGGACAGCCCCTCTGGGCCTCTTGGAGTTTCAACTAGACTTTGATTCTTTGTAATCTGTCATCCCCTGCGCCATTATGGTTGTATGCAGCAGCATGCCCCAATTTTCAGGATTTCTTTTTTTCTGGTCTTAGTGATATGGAACCTAGTGCATTAGACACAAAGCAATTGTTCTTACGAAGTTAATGTGTTTATTATGTTTTTACTTTCTGTTTTTGGGGCTACTGGGAATCAAACTCGGGACCTTGCACTTGCCAGGTAGACGCTATGCCACTGAGCTGTATCCCCAACCCATTGTGTTTATTGAAAATTTGGAAAAGACCGAAAATTAAAATCATCCTTAAATCCATGTGTCATAAAAATTTTTGTGTGTAGCTTTTAAATTACGTAAGAGGCATTCTAATAAGCAGTTATGTTCAATAACCACCATGTTAAAGTGAAGTCATTTTGTGAGATGGGAAGGTCAAACCCAGGGACACTCTACCACTGAGCTACATCCCCAGCCCTTTTTATTTGTTTGAGATGGTCTCATTTAGTTACCCAGTTTCGTGTCAAACTTGCATCCTCCAGCCTTCGCCTCCTGAGTAACAGATCACAAGTGTGTACCACCACACCCAGCTGAAGAATTCTCTTGATAATCTTTTGAGGAGGGACACACAGTTGACTGTAATATGAGAGGTTACAGAGCCAGAGTTGGGAATCCAAAAGTGCACCAAAAAGGACCTCAGGCGCTTAGTCAAGCCTGCCTTCTGTTCTTGCGAGCTACTGTCACTCCGTGCCAAGTTTAGTGTATTATTTTTAAGAGTCTGTGTCTCATTTCTAAATGTAGGGAGTAGTATGTTTTTGAAGACGGTTCAAATGAAGTTTTTTTTAATAAGTGATCTTTTCTGAAAGAGTTGTGCTCATTTTGTTTAGATAACAAAAGGAAGATGGATGAGACAGATGCTTCGTCAGCGGTTAAAGTGAAAAGAGCAGTCCAGAAAACATCAGATTTAATAGTGTTGGGTCTTCCATGGAAAACAACTGAGCAAGATCTAAAAGAATATTTTAGTACCTTCGGAGAAGTTCTTATGGTGCAGGTAAAATTGCATTGCATTTAGCAGTATTTCCTTGCCCATGAATAAGCATCTAACATTCCTGTTACTTCATTGATCCTGTCCTTTCTGTTCAGCAGAGGAGAGTTTTAATGTTTGTTAACACAGTATTTATTTGGAGAGAACGCTGAAAAATCAGTTGGGCTCTTTGTGTACATTAAGATTGTAAAATAGATTATTGCTTGAAGGCTTAAGAGAAAAAGGCGGCATTACCTTTATAAGTGGATGTAATGTGTCACTACTGCAAATACGATGTGGATTCCCACCTCTTCCTTATTTGAGTCAAGAGTCTCACTGTGTGGCTCAGGCTGGCCTAAAACTCTTTGAGTCTTCCTGCCTCTGCCTTCCAGAGTGCCGAGATTACCACACTTGGTTCCTCCTGTTGTTTTTCCTTCAATACTTAAGTTTTAATTAGTTGCTGTATGCTGTCAAAGTCTTTCTAGTTTTATGGCAGAAAACTGATTTGGTGGTGTGTGTAGTGTTAGAATAATTTTGATCATGTTTTCCAGGTCAAGAAAGATCTTAAAACTGGTCATTCAAAAGGGTTTGGCTTCGTTCGTTTTACGGAATATGAAACCCAGGTGAAAGTCATGTCACAGCGACATATGATAGATGGACGATGGTGTGACTGTAAACTTCCTAATTCTAAGGTACTTTGCTTTTTTTTTCTTTGGAAGTTTTGCTGAAAAGCTTCTTAGAATATACTAAAATAAAACATTACACTGGGGAAAGGTAGTGGCATAGTGTATTTGTGAAGTCTTTGATTTGTCATCTTAGGACCTTAATGCATGCTGAGTAGTTTATGTTGACTTGAAATTTTTAGTTTACTATTCTTCCACACTAAAACTCTGGTGTTTCGCTTCTTGCAATTCTTGTGATTGAACCCAGGGTTCTGCACATTCTATTCAGTACTCTACCACTAAGCTACCCTCACTCACCCGAACTGCTCATTCTATTTATTCTTTTATTTCTGTCAGCAGTTCCTTACACAGTTACATGTTAGAACAAAAAGAAGATCAGAATACATTAATTCCAGCCAGGCATGGTGGCACATGCCTGTAATCCCACCACTCTAGGAGACTGAAGAAGATCACGAGTTCAAGCCCAGCCCAGGCTACTTGGTGACTGACTTAGCAAGACTTACTTAGCTCAGTGGGCAGGCCTTGGTTTTAACCTCCAGTACCCCACCCACCCACCAAATAGGCCTATTGTAAAGGCCTGACTTGTTCCAGGCAAGCAAGTAAGACTTGCTTAGTTGAAGCCTCATCATGTTTGAATCTGAGGTATTTTTTATCTTTGACTCTTTAAAGAAAGTTTACACGCCCGTACTAGGGATTGAAGCCAGGGAGTACTAAGCTACATCCCTTGTCTTCCCCCTACCCCCCAGACAGCATCTCAGTTGCCTGTGCTAGCCTCCATCTTGGGATCCTCCTGCCTCAGTCTCCTGAATAGCTGGGATTATAGGCATGTGCCACCATGCCCATCTTTCCTAGTGTGCTTTTATATTTAAAACTTCTTCGTTGAAGGCTTACAAGACAGAAGTACAGTTATGAGGATCTAAGAGTGTGCCTACTTTTTAGTGATTCATCTGCTCTACAAGACAAAAGATTTCATGATACCCCTCCCTAAGGTTCTTGAAGTATTTCTGACGCTTTTCCTTTCTTTTGATTTGATCAGCAAAGCCCAGATGAGCCTTTGAGAAGCAGAAAGGTGTTTGTTGGGCGCTGTACGGACGACATGACTGCTGACGAGCTGCGGCAGTTCTTCAGCCAGTATGGAGAAGTGGTAGATGTCTTCATTCCCAAGCCGTTCAGGGCTTTTGCCTTTGTTACCTTTGCAGATGATCAGGTATTTTTCTTCTGTAGTAATTTGTCTCAGCTGATTAGATAATTTCTCTTGAACTTTTCCCATCCAACTTTTGAAGCCTTGTCATTTTGGCTAAGCTTTCAGACATTATAAAGTGCAGGGTGTGTGGGGTGCTCTTTATACATATTTTCAGGGTAGGGTCTTCGGGAGTATTACCTATTTTGGGAAAAGGAACAGAAATATTACTGTTAGTGTTACCAAAGCTAAAGGCTGCATTGGAAGTTGAAATGAGTGTTCATGACTTTATTTTTCTTCCAAATTATGCTTAAAATCTAGGGTTTTGGTTTTTTGTTCTGTCTTTTTGAGACAGGATCTTGCTATGTAGTTTAGGCTGACCTTGAACTCACTGTGTAGACGAGGCTGGCCTCGAACTCATGGCAATCCTCCTGCCTCAGCCTCCTGATAAAACCTAGGTTTTGTTGCTGTTTTAGCATATCAGTCAGTGGTTTAATCTTTTGTTTACACCCCTTATTTCTTATAGGTTGCCCAGTCTCTTTGTGGAGAGGACCTGATCATTAAAGGAATCAGCGTACATATATCCAATGCCGAACCTAAGCACAGTAGCAATAGACAGTTAGAAAGAAGTGGAAGATTCGGTGGTAATCCAGGTGGCTTTGGGAATCAGGGTGGGTTTGGAAACAGAGGGGGTGGAGCCGGCTTGGGAAATAATCAGGCTAGTAACATGGGTGGAGGGATGAATTTTGGTGCTTTTAGCATTAACCCAGCGATGATGGCTGCAGCCCAGGCTGCGCTGCAGAGCAGCTGGGGTATGATGGGCATGCTGGCCAGTCAGCAGAACCAGTCGGGCCCGTCGGGTAATAACCAAAGCCAGGGCAACATGCAAAGGGAGCCAAATCAGGCTTTTGGTTCTGGAAACAACTCCTACAGTGGCTCTAACTCTGGTGCCGCAATTGGTTGGGGATCAGCGTCGAATGCAGGGTCAGGCAGTGGTTTTAATGGAGGCTTTGGCTCAAGCATGGATTCTAAGTCTTCCGGCTGGGGAATGTAGACAGTGGGTTATGCTTAGTTGATACAGGATGGTGGGAATTTTTCTAAACTCATGGTAAGTATATTGTAAAATACATATGTACTAAGAATTTTCAAAATTGGTTTGTTCAGTGTGGAGTATATTCAGCAGTATTTTTGACATTTTTCTTTAGAAAAAGAAGAGCTAAAGGAATTTTATAAGTTTTGTTACATAAAGGGTTGAAATATTGAGTGGCTGAAAGTGAACTGCTGTTTGCCTGATTGGTAAACCGACACACTACAGTTGATATCAAAAGGTTTCTCATGTAATATTTTATCCCTGGACTTGTTAAGTGAATGAATTCTTTGCATGTTCAAAGTGGAAGCCATTGATTAGAACTACATTCTTCTCTCCTTTTTTAATTTGAGCCCCACCATATAGATTTTTTCCTTAGGAAAATCTCCCGTTGGGAGATCATGACGTCACCGTGTTTGGTTCTTTCGGTTTTGTTTTTAACACTTGTCTCCCCTCACATAAAAAGTACAATATGAAGCCTTCATTTAATCTCTGCAGTTCATCTCATTTCAAATGTTTATGGAAGAAGCACTTCATTGAAAGTAGTGCTGTAAATATTCCGCCATAGGATTACTTCTGTCTACATGCTTTCTCATTCAAGAATTCGTCATCACGCTGCACAGGCCGCGTCTTTGACGGTGGGTGTCCCATTTTTATCCGCTACTCTTTATTTCATGGAGTCGTATCAACGCTATGAACGCAAGGCTGTGATATGGAACCAGAAGGCTGTTTGAACTTTTGAAACCTTGTGTGGGATTGATGGTGGTGCCGAGGCATGAAAGGCTAGTATGAGCGAGAAAAGGAGAGAGCGCGTGCAGAGACTTGGTGGTGCATAATGGATATTTTTTAACTTGGCAAGATGTGTCTCTCAATCCTGTGGCTTTGGTGAGAGTGTGCAGAGAGCAATGATAGCAAATAATGTACGAATGTTTTTTGCATTCAAGGACATCCACATCTGTTGGAAGATTTCCAGTGAGTTTTGTTCTTAGATAACCCACGTTAGTTGAATGTGTTAAGTGAAATGATACTTGTACTTCCCTCCCCTTTTGTCAACGGCTGTGAATGCTGTATGGTGTGTGCTCTCCTCTGTCACTGACCTGTAAGTGTGGTAACGTGAACTGAAGCTGGTGGGTTGAGAACATGGACTGAGCTTGTGATGTGCTTTGCAGGAGTACATGGAAGCAGAGTTCACCAGTGAGCTCAGGTGTCTCAAAGAAGGGTGGAAGTTCTCATGTCTGTTAGCTACCCATAAGAATGCTGTTTGCTGCAGTTCTGTGTCCTGTGCTTGGATGCTTTTTATAAGAGTTGTCAATGTTGGAAATTCTTAAATAAAACTGATTTAAATAATATGTGTCTTTGTTTTGCAGCCCTGAATGCAAAGAATTCATAGCAGTTAATTCCCCTTTTTTGACCCTTTTGAGATGGAACTTTCATAAAGTTTCTTGGCAGTAGTTTATTTTGCTTCAAATAAACTTATTTGAAAAGTTGTCTCAAGTCAAATGGATTCATCACCTGTCATGCATTGACACCTGATACCCAGACTTAATTGCTATTTGTTCTTACATTGTCCAAAGTGAAAAGTTTTTTTCTTTTTTTTTAAATATAGTTTTTAATAAGTCTGGGTGACCACACGTAAAATGGTAAGCAGTACCCTCCAGCTTTTTCTTAGTGCCTCTGTGCATTAGGGTGATGTTCAATTTACATGGCCTGTATAAACCTCCATTGGGAAATCATGCCTTCTAAAACTATTCTTATTCGGAAGAGTGGGCAAAACAATGTTGATCATTTTAAAATGCTTTGTAGCAAAGCATATCAGTGAAAAAGGGACTCTGAGTACCTTTCTGCTTGGGATCTGAAAAGTGGAATTAATTGCAATAGGGATAAAGTAGAAGAAACCACAAATTACCTTGTGCCTGAAACCCATTAAGAAGCCTGAAAGCTTTAAGAACTAAAAGGGTGGGTTGTCTGTCTGTAGAAGTGTTAAGTGGGCTTTGCCTCCAAAGGGGGGAAGTATAGTAATGTGAATAAACTCGCTTACAGAACTCAGATTAGACTCTCACGATGCGTTGTTAAGATGTAAAAGCAATAAATTAATTCTCTGTTGTACTATATATATGTAACTACTGTGAGATTTGAGAAATTTGTTTTCTAATTGGAAGAATGTGACAGTTTTTTGTGTTGGTAGTTTATCTGATACCCTTACCTACTTACATTATGATAAATAGGTTTGTCATTTTGCAAGTTGTGTGTTTTAAACATTTATAAATGAAGTCATTCTTTTGACCTGTGATTGCCACATTGTTTTGCTATTCAGTTTCTTCTGTAAAAGGAGCTTGAGTTGTTTTAATATTTTTTTCTGCATCTAAGTCTGCATGATTTCCAAACCCTGTACCATCTGAATTTTGCATTTTAGCACTTGCACTGTTACTCAGCAGCAGTAACATGGTAACACTTAAAATGGTATTCGGGGACCTACAAAGACTAAACTGACAAGCCGTCCTGGAGCCCAGGGGTAAGTTAACTTGTCAATGGCATGGTTTTAATCCCTTATTACACTTGTTAAAAGTAGTTACTGGTCACACAAGGCTTTCATTGTCGAGAAGCCTTTGATTAACATGTTGTGGTACTACATAGCCACGGCTAGTTATTCTGCCCTTAAAAAATTTTGAAGTCTAGAAGTATTTAAACTATTCGGCAAAGATCTGTTTTTAAAAGTCTATTTGGTCATCTAAATGCATTCATTCTAAAAAAAGTTTTTTGAACCACAGTTGAATAAAAAGTTATGTTGCCACCACAGTTTAGTGTCTGGAGTCTTACTGGAAAAACTTTCTTTTTCATATGTGACAGTTACCTTTAGAAAGTAAACCTCAAGAAACTGCACTTTATATGCACAAGAGAATTGAGGCTAAAACATGCATTGAATTTTTGTATATAATTATACTACCTAGTTAGACTGAAAACTCTTAGGGACAAATAACCAACTAAGATCAAATGAGGTTTTTTTTTTTTTTTTTTGGTCTTCTTGAGACAGGGTCTTGCTATGCAGTTCAGGCTGAACTTGAGCTCACTTTGTAGCCCAGGCTGGTCTCGAGCTCGCAGTGATCCTCCTGCCTCAGCCTCCCTCGTGCTGGGATTACAGGCGTGCACCACCACTCCTGCCTAAATGAGTTTATAGTTAAGAATAAAATCAGCACCTATGTTCTGTCCTTAGGAAAGAGTAGGGAGTTAACTATTGAGTAATTGACTTGTGTGGTGAATAGAGTGACCCTTACTGTCGCACACTAGGAAGGGAGCTCTGCACTGTGTGTTAGACGTCTGCGCTTCACTTGGCTGCGGAGTGACGTGATCTGATGTTCGGCTCACCTTTGCCTAAGTCCTCCGTGCTCACTAAGAGGAAAGGGACCCTCCAGATGGGGGGGGGGGGGTTTACCGGGTGTTGAGCCTTTTGTTTTAGTGTATTTTATCTTGTGGAAATAGCAGATTTCATTCAGTCAGAAACATTTTTTAGGCTATTTCCAATTGCCAGGAACATCTTTACAGCTAAGTTAAATTGTTAGCATTGTTCTTAGGTCAAAGATTGTGGGTGCTTCTAAGGTTTTTGAGATGTATTGCCACATTGTCTTTTATAGTTTATATTGTCTTCGACAGTGTCCACGTCCCTTTTGTCTGCCAGTTTAACAAACGAAAAATACCTTGCTTTTGTATTATTTTTTATTTGTTCGCCGTACTGGGGATTGAACCCAGGAGCAAGCTATCACTGAGGTACATCCTCGACCTGTCCTGCCTTTTTATTTTGAGGCAGGGTCTTGCTCAGGTAGGACTCAAACTTGGAATCCTGCCTCATCCACCCTCAGTGCTAGGATTACGAATATGTGCCAGCTTGCCCGGGTACTGTGGCATTGGTTTTTAACTTGGGAATCTGTTCATTCCTGGGCTAAAGTATTGATGTTTGCAATCCCCCTCCCTCAGAATGAATTTTCAAAGTTATTCCTGAACCCAGTACTGCTGTAATATGTAAAGCGCTCTTAGAGATTAATGAAGAACAAAAAGTAGAGCATAGGTATGCAGCGTGCAGAAATGCGAACAGTCAATCTGAAAAGGTGCTGGGCTTTGTAATAAATGAAGCTTAGCGAATGAGTCTATACTGAGTTGGAGAAGTGAGTATCACTGTAATGATTCGCTTCCCCTAACAATAAGGGAGGGTTTATACTGGAGGGTAGACTGGGTCCTGGAACAGTCCCACTGGAGTTGGATTTGGGGGCGGGGGGTGGAGTGACAGCTGCCAACCCATGCTTCTTGGGTTGCTCTGCCACTGAACTTACAGGTACTTCTAAACATCAGGAATCATGTACTGATTGCAGACAAGCAAACTAAAAATTACTAATTATGTTCTTGATCCAGGGAATATAGTTAATGACTTTGGTGTATACTCCGTACTGATCTGCTGCCCCACATTGAATGGAGCCCCAGGACACAATTCCTCCCACAAACCATCTCTGTGTCTCGTTGTCTAGAAACACGAGTGCCCCTCCACTGTCACCTCTACAGCTGTCCTTGCCCCCAGCTTCTAAGCCAGCGCAGAGCATGTTAGCCGTTACCACTCCCCCTGGGTAGTGCTGCTTTTCGTACGCAGCAGTACATTTTTGATGGTCCACAATGGGTAGGTCCACAAACATGAGATTTCTAGCAAGAAAACCCCTTTGGGTTAATCCCCACCCAGATGCGGTTCCAATGTCATTTGTCTTCATCAGGGATTCTGCTGCTTCTCTTGGCAGACAAATGGGCATGATGTTGCTATTGATTACAACTTTGTTCTTCAGCTTAATCAGTGCTATATCATTGTCAAAACCAGCGTCATGAATGTAACCTTCATGGATAAAAACAGCGTCGGCCCAAGCCTGTGTGTAATGAGGTGATAGCCTCTGCAGGGTGCCCATTCGAATGTCCAGGGAGGGCGTATCACCTTTCAGTCCGTAGACGACATGAGCGGCTGTTAGGATCCAGTTGTCATATAAAAGTGCACCTGCTGCTGTGGTTTGCCCAAGTAACAGGACTTGCCACGGGAAATCACCCGGTTTTGCATTTTGCCCTCCAAATATACGACCTCTTGTAGTACGAGCCGATAGTCCACAGACTGGGGAAAGAAAAAGATAGCTCAGTGGTGTATTTCTCACATGTGTTCTGCTCTGGTGGTTTGGATGTTTAGTCAGCCAGTAATTACACCCCTTAGTTGGTGAATGTAGTAGTTTTAAAACAGCACCAAAGATCTCATAAATGCCTTTAGAATTTCTTAGCTCCTCAGAAAATGAATGCAAGTTGACTTACAAAAATTTTTTTTTTGCTAAAATTTTGAGTTCTAAGCTCGAGGGGATTATTACATAGGGTAAGTGGGCATCTGAGCTCACACACAGGGCAATATGCTTCTGAAGGCAGGAGGACAGCACCTGCCACAGTGGCTTTTCGTTTGTAATATGAGTTATTTACATGAAAGTCTGGGAAAGTAGCAACTAAGGTCACTGAGGATTTGCAAAATTACTTTCATCTGTGATCATATAAACATAAAAATTAGAATGTTGCAGTTGTAGCGAGGACCCTTCAGGTTAAGGAATTAGTATCTTTGGCTCGCTTTGGTTGTTTGAAACCGGGTCTCACTACATAGTTCAAGCTGGCCTTGTATTCACTGTGTAGCCCAGGCTGACCTTGAACTTGCAGCGATCCTCCTGCCTCAGCCTCTCGAGCGCTGGGGTTACAGGCGTGCGCCACCACACCCGCCTTGGTGCTTGGTTCAAACACTAAATTTCTACTGTGTCCTTATTGCAAACTAATTACACTTATTAATGGAGCATGTATGTTTCCTGTTGTGGGAGTATACTTGCATTAAAGCTTACAAACATTGTGTCAGCCAAGTATAGGTTTAAAAAACTAAGCCAAATAACACAGGGGGAATGAATGTATTATTACCTTTCAGATTCTTTAAAAAGTCATTCTCAACTGTTACTGGAGCCAATTTGGGCAGAAAAAAATTTCAGTACTATTAAAAGGCATATTGCATTAATGTTTAAAAACCTAGATGTCATTGAAAACAATTGCTTAGGGAAATAATGAAGTTATTAGCTTTGGGTTTTAATAGCGTTTTTACAGAGAAGAAAAGTAACTCAACAGGAGCTCATGTTTATAAACATAAATTGTTTGAGATAATTTAAAAAATCATTTAATTTTTTATGCTTGCCTAGTTGCAAGGTCAAAAATAATCAAATGACGAATGCAGTCAGCACCTAACCACCTCTCCGGGTGGAAAGGGGGTAACGAAGCACAGTATTTGGGAATAATAACTTGGCCGGAGAGCCAAGCGCGCAAGTTAGGTTTCTGCCTACCACGGCCAGAGCCCTGCCTGTTGTCTCCCGCCCGCTTCTCTGTCCGTCCCGGATCTGTGTCAGTGTCCATTACCAGGCTCACAGACTGGGAGGGATTTTTCTCCTCCGGAGCTCGTCCAGAATCCGTCAGCCTCACATACATATTTACCTGCAAATCATTGGAAAAGCAAAACGGTTGGACTGCATGTACGAGGTGGTTGTCATTTGCCTGAATCCCCCTGAAAAATGTTGATTCTTGAGCATTGGTGGGAGGTAGAGGAGCGTGCTAACCGTTTTACATGATTTCCTAAATAGCAAGTCTGCATTACCATGTTCGCTGGCAAAGTGGAAACCTTTTAGATGTGTAACTTGAATATGTATCAAGATCTCAAGTGCTTAATGATAAGGTTTTGACTTGTTAAATTAAACCATTTGGAATATATTGTGTGTTTGTAGTAGTCATTTACTAGATAAGATCTGTTTTCGATTCTCACAAATTAACATTAAAGTCACTTTAGCTGTAATATTTCACTTAGTGGATGGGAGAAGTGCCTTTTAATCCTTCCTCTCCCTTAGTCGGAAATGTTATTTTCAGGCCACGAAGGCTCGGGGTGCAAATTCCAGCGGCCCCCAACTTTAAAAAATTTGCTTACCGTCGCTGCTTTTCATTGTGTAGAAGGTGTCTCTACAGCTGTACTGAATCTCAGCTTGGTAGGTGGTCACGTCGGGGCCTGTGATGTACTCCACTTGGCCGTTGGGTAAATCATCAGGAGGGCCGCAGTCAACAGCTAGAAAGGAGACGGGAAGGGAGAGGCAGGGCCCCTTCGTCTCTGGGAGCTAACTTCGGGCTGTAGCTCTGGCAGCCGCCCTGGATTCCAGCCCCGCGTTGCAGAGACCTATGAGCAGCCGTCTGGAAGGCTGGTTGGGCCGTGTGCTGCCATGAGCCACACTCGGTTTCCCTGCACGGTGGTGAGCAGGAGTCGCCCTGTTCCACTAGACCGGGCGGGGGGGGGGCGGGCTCGCTAGGGAAGGGGACAGTTTGAAAGGCGTGCGTGCCCATAATGCAAGCGGACTGGCAGGCTGAGGCAGGAGGAGCACAAGTTTGAGACCAACCTGGGCGACTTAGGCCCAGTCTCAAAAGAGCTAAAGATGTAGCTCAGTGTGACGGCCCCGAGTTAATTATACTCGCAGTAGCATACAGACCCCTTAGTTCTTAGCTCTCATGAAACACGGTCAGGGCCACTGTGCTCTCTCATGGCGGTCTCCCTCACACTGTAGGGTGTGCTTCACTACCATCTAAAAGAACCTCAGAGGCTCTGCAGCAAAGCAGCCATGCAAAAGAAAGCAGGTCTGGTTCGGCAAGAAACAGACTGAAGGACTGTTCTTACAATCGTTTTCATAAATGGGACCTATAAAACCTGAAGTGGGGGAAGCAAAACAATTTGTATTCACAGCAGTCAGCACATTGCTAACGTGAAGTAGGCAGCGCCTGGCGGGTAGGACCGACTGCAGTTTGCAGTCCGTTTTCAGCGCAGGCAACCAGGCACTGGTGGGTGGGTGGGTTGGTGTTGAGACAGGATCTCGCTGTGTAGTTCAGGCTGGGCACAAGTTCCCTGTGTAGCCCAGGCTGGCCTGGACCGACGCGCAGTGGCCCTGCCTCGGAGTGCTGGGGTTACAGGCAGCACACCCGGCTGCATCGTTGCTGGTTTTCACTAGGTGGTTTGGGCAACCCAGTGCTGAGTGCCTGGCCCCGTGCCGTGCTCTCCCCAAGCCTGCCTTCCACAGCTGTGTGGCGCTCTTCCGACCTGCTGTGCACCAGAAAGCGCAGGAGGGTGTTTGTCACAGGTGCCTAGCAGGAAGCGGCAGAATCGGGGTTCCTGCCACCTCCGATCCGGCACTCCGTGGACACCCGCTCCCGCTTACAGTAAGCCTGACTTAGGCAGGCTTCACAGAGATGAACAGGCCTTGCGCTGTGAACATGCACAGATGCGAGCAAATTGCAGACGTAGCTCACATGCTGCTGGCCCTTGTCACTGCTGTGCTGCTGGGTGCTCGGTGCAGTGAGGTCGTGGGCACTGGCACAGTGCTCAGTCAGCCCAGGATGCCCAGAAGTGGAGGATGTGGATGTAGCGATGTGGAGGAGACTGCTAGGGAGTCAAAGACTGTCAGATTCACACACGAATCTGATCTGTGAATGTTCTCCAGGAACGGAACCTGTTCATTAGCCAGGGACACACTACTGTTTTGCTTTTCTGGTGCAGGGGATTGAACTCAGGGAGCCCTGAGCTACACCCACAAGCAGGCCTTTTTATTTTTAGATAGTATTTTACTAAGTTGCCCAGGCTGGCATGCAACTTGGGATCCTCCTGCCTCAGCCTCCCAGGTAGCCTGGATTATAAGCATGCTCCATCACCACTCTTTACTATTCCATAACTAAAGAAATTAGTCTTGGTGGTGGGAATGTAAATTCATAAAACTTAAGGAAAGAAAACTCCAGGAACTTTCCCGTGAAAACTTTCACAGCATGTACAGAAACACGAAACACGTTCAGAGGTGTTCAGTGCAGCTGTCTGGGTAGCCGTCAAGGGCTGCAAACAACAACCCGGATGAAGTCAAACGTGTATGCACTGCGGGGCCTTGGACAGCTGGGGTGGGGAGGGGAGAGGAAGGGGGGGAGGGTCCTGTTCACCTGGGTGACATGGAGAGGCGACCAACACAGGGAGAAGCAAAGTAATCAGTTTTCCTTGTACTAGGGACAGAACCCAGGGCTGCTCTACCACTGAGCTACACCTCAGCTTTTTTTAAAAAAAATTCTAAATTTTGAGACAAGGTCTAGCCAGGTTGGCCTCAAACTTACGATGAGCCTGGCAAGCGCAAGGTCCTGAGTTTGATTCCCGGAACCAAAAAACAAACAAAAAACTTGTGACGATCCTCCCAGAGCTCGGTCATTACAGGCACAGTCCGCCAAGCCCAGCCTTTACAAAGTGGTGGTGTCCACCATTAGCCCAGTTCGTGCAGCTGTGTACGCAGGTGTGGCGCTTACACACCCGGCACAGAGCCACCCCCACGTGTTCCCTGAGCAGTGTCTCCTGGAGGGATGCACGCCAGAGCAGTGACAGTGACCACACTCTCCTCTGCTGGTGAGATGAGTGTTGATGAAAATGTCTGTTTGCCCTTTTTTTCTTTTTTTTTTTTTAAGATAGGGTCACGTTATGTAGTTTGGTCCGGCCTCGAGCTCACAGCTATCCTCCTGCCTCAGCCTCTCAAGGGCTGGGGTTACAGGTGTGCACCACGACGCCAGGCCCTGTTTCCCGTCTTTTACAAAGAGTACTACTGTCAGAGTTGGACAGAGAATTTCCAGAGCACACCTTTTCTTTCCCAAGTAGCTTGGCTCCACTTTGACCCCTGAGTACACTGAGAAGACGGAGGAAGAGAAGCGGGTTGGGCTTCAAGCCCTGATAAATGAAGCCATCTGGGGCCAGGGCAGAGAGAGGGCCAGGAAGCGACAGAAGCAGCAAGCGCAGCAGCCCTTAGGGAGTTGTCACCGCGTGGCCGTACTGCTGCACTCCGGCATGGGTCGGTCCCAGGAGCCATCTTTCTGACAGACGGCAGCAAAGGATTTCAGGGGCAGAGAACCCTAAATAGGAATTCAGAAAATAACTTACTTACAAGTCTCTTCCCAGAAGCGGGCTCCCACAGTGCTTCCTATATCACTGCTTCGTGCCAGTCCCAAAGACAGTGACCTGTCACAAGACTAGCATCCGTGTCTGGTGGCACACAAGAAGCCAGGACCTGGACACACCCCGGCCGGCTCGGAGCAGACAGAGGCACATTTGCTGCCCAAAGCTCTGCTGGGTTGTGTTGCCAGTTACGTAGGTCAGCTTTCAAGGTGTCCTGGCATTTTATGGATCAAAGCTGCCCTTTGCAGCAATTCTCACTGTAATCCAGGAGCACGTCAGATCTCGGAGTTGCTGCCTGTGTCCCACCGGTTCCTTATGTGGCTGCGGAGCGTGGCGGTGGTAAGTTTGGGAAAGGCTGGTGCTGCATTCATGGGGCAGCCCCGTTTCTCCCTGGCCTGTGGCAGCGAGCCAGAGGAGGCCGCGAAAAACACTTGGTGAGCCTTTTCCACATCTTCCCCAGTTTTGGCCAACAGTGAGATTTATAGGAAATTTGGGGGGAGTGGCTGGTGGTGATTGAACCTAAGACATTTGCACCATGCTATATCTCCAGCCCTGTTTTTATTTTTTAGTTAGAGCCAGGGTCTTGCTAAGTCATTAACTCACCCAAGCGAGGTTTGAATCTGTGATCCTCCCGCTTCAGCCTCCCAGACTGCTGAGATTAGAAGCATATGCCACCACCCTCCCCCCACCCCTGCAAACTTTGTTGACTTCCTGAAATAGTGTTTTTCTAAAATCAAACATTAAAACATAGAAGAAGATGATGTTAGCAGAAGATTTATGCTTTAAAAGATATCAAGATTTTTAAAATTGAGAACCTGAACAAATTTTGCAGTCCAAGGAGTTATGAGAAAAGATCTTGGCCAAGAAGTCTGCCAGGTGCGAAATTTTTTTCCTGGTTTTGACCCTCCACAGGACTACGGACTGCATAGCCAGCTATCATTTCGGTGTTATTACTTTTTACCACTGGGATTCAGTGACAATTTTGAAGAACATAAAGAGGACGTGTTAATCTCTTACCTGTGCCCCTAAAGAAACACGCTAAGCATTTTTTAAAATTATACTCCCCCTCCCTCAACAATGATCACTATTTATAACTCTGCAGAATACACTCTTTCCCAGGGCCATCTCATTTTTCCTGGGCCCAGGAGCTGTTTTGTAGAAAGGACCTTCATTTAATCCAAGGTGCTCTCCAAGCTCACAGAACAAGGGTAGTGAACTTGAACTTATCTTTCTGTTGTTTCAGCTGCTGGAAGTGTGAACAGGCAGAAAAGTTGCCCGTTGTAATCACCACCTTTCCAAAGTAGCTTAAACAACAATAAAAAAAGGGCACGGGGCTGAGGGGTGGGGGGCTTGGAGCTCCCTGGTACCGCGCATGCCTAGTGCGCAAGAGGCCCTGGGCTCCGGCACCAGCACCAAAATCGTGCTTTCAAACATTTTAAAAAGCAGGACACCCAGAACACACCTCTCCATGCCGTCCCTCCTGCCCGGCACCGACTTATTTCTTTGCTTTCTACCGTTGAAAACCTGGCGAGAAGCCACCGTGCTGCGCCCACCCTCTGCCCATCGGACGGGCACAGGAACGCGACTCTGTGCCAGCGTGACCGCGGGCATTTGCTCCTGGTCACTCACGTGCAGAAGCTCGTAGCCGACCTCGCAGAAGACTGAGAAGCTGTCTCGGAAGACGTACTTGTCTTGCACCGGTGAAATGCGGCCGTTAGGTGGCGCCGTGGGATCGGGACACGGCTGCGCTGCGCGGTGGGGAAGCCAGGCTGTTTGGTTGGGATGTGGCCTGTGGCAGCCAGGCCTGGGTTCTATAACCTGAAGTTCTTGGTTTATGAGTGAAACGCTAGGTAAAGGGGCCCTCTCACAAGTACACTGGCGTTCCTAACACGAAAGGCAAGGTTAAGCTCAGCCGCTTTGCCTGGGGCTGCGATGCAGAGGTTCCCTGACACAGGCTTGAAGCCCAGAGCGAGCAGGGCGAAGAGTGATACCCAGCGGAGAGGGTGCTCGGCTCCTGGGCCGGAGGGCGTGGCTCAGGGGCAGAGCTCAGGGCCCCGGGCTTGACCCCAGCATAAGAAGAATCAGGTCGGTGCTTGGCTGAGGACTGGAGTGAGTGGTGGCATGCCCCTTCCCAGCGCCCTGCAGGACACCATGGCACCCAGGGTTCAGGCACAGGGCCCTAAAGATCCAGATAGACCCCGGGAGCCTCCGGCTTCGCCCACCAGCGCCGCCACCCGAGCTGCACCGGGAGACACACCCCTCTGCCGCCTGGGCTGGCCGGCCCCCTCCCAGGAGCCCCCTGCTCCCTTGGGAGCCCCAGACCCTTCTTCCCTGGGGAACCAACCTCCAGGCACCGCCTTGGTGGGCAGAACCAAGGCCGGGGGCGGGGAGCAGCCTGGGAGGGAGTGTGCGGGTCCGACGCTGACTCCTTGACCTGCTGCTGCAGCCCAAACCCTCGCACCCGCCACACCTGCACTCCCTGACAGCAACGCCTCTGAGTGCAAGCAGGGCCCTTCCCTCCGCCGGGAACACCCTTCCCCGCCTCCATGCCTGCCCACCCTTCAAATCTAGCCTGCGAGGTTTCCTGTTTCAGGGCACCTTTCCTGGCACCGGCCCAGGCACCAGCCCCTCCTCTGGACTCACTGTGCCCTGTGCTCGGCTCTAGGGCTGTGCTTGCCGGAGGTAGTTGTGTTGCTGTGACTCCCCCATCCCCCACTGGACTAGGGGCACAGGCCATGGGGACTGTGGCTGCAGCATTTCATACCCCTGTTACACAGCTATAGGAAGGGAAGGTGGATGGACGGTGGATGGATGGTGGGTGGATAGGAAGATGGATGGGGGGAGCTGGGGATTTAGCTCAGCGGCACAGCGCCTGCCCCGCAAGCACAAGGTCGTGAGTTCGATCCCGGATACCGGAAAACAAACAAACAAACAAAAAAGGTGGATGGGGTGGGGAAAGGAAGATAGATGGGTGAATCAACAGATGAATACGTGGGTGGATGGGTGAGTAGATGTGTGTGTGGTGGATGGATGGCGGGATGGGTGGATAGATGAGTTAGTGAGAGGATGGGTGGGGGTGGATGGATGGATGAGTGCATGGGTGGATGGATAAGTGCATGGGTGGACGATGGTGGGTGGATGGGTGTAGGTAGATGGGTGGGCTGATGGGAGGGTGGGTGGGTGATGAGTGGATGGGTGGGGGGGTGGGCGGATGGTGGGTGGATGGGTGTAAGAGGATGGATGGGTGGAGGGAGAGGAGGAAAGTGTTCTTGCTATTTCTGCTTCTAGGTTCTTTGCCTCACAGAGCTTCGGACTCAAGTCTGCCTCCCTTGCTTGGCCTGGCCTGGAAGGGTCCCGCCCTGGGAGCCCCCCCGGACGCTCCAGAAGGGGCAGAAGCTCCTCCGCGGGTCTGTGCTCACCTGTGCTGGTGTAGTGGATCTTCCAGCCTGTGTTGTCCCCTGAGTCATCGGTGACAAAAGTGATGGTCACAGTGCTGCTGTTTGTTTCGATCCTGCGGGGCGCTGTCCTCCCACACAGAGGGCCGTGCTCCGCTCTGCCTGTCCGGATCTGAACCAGGAGCGGCCTGAAGCCTCAGCACGGCGTCGCCCGGGCCGGGCCGAGTGAGGGGAAGCCACCCGGGTCCCGGGAGCGGGCGGGGCGGCCCCCCGAGGTCCCTCCCTCACTGTGGAACCGGCTGAGACCTCCCGGAGAGGCGGAGGGGGCTGCGGAGGCAGACAGGAGCCGGGCGCGGTGCTGCAGGGTGTAGGGCGGCTGGGCTGAGGGGAAATAGCCAGGGCCGTACCTGGAGGGAGTCGTAGGGACACTGGGTGTCAGGATGCGACTCTACATCGAAGGGCCCCGCGAAGTCCAGGACGACATGGAACCCCTCCTCCAGGCGGATGTGGTAAGCGCAGCTGGAGAGTCTGGGGTACGGCCGCGGGTATTCAGGGCTGCTGAGCTCCCCAGACCGCGCGGTGAAGACCTGGTCCGAGCACAGGGCTGGCAGGAGGAGGGCGGAGTGGTGGGCTCACACTACCTGTCCCCCCTCCCTGTGGACAGCAGGGGGTGGGGTTTGTGGATGTCCCGGGACGCCTGTGTCCCTGACCTGCCGAGGTCGTGTATGCAATCAGCCCCCGAGCCTTTGATACCAACCCCACAGCCCACCGAGCGCTGAGGGACTGTGAGGGAGGGTCCTCGTGCCTGGGGGCTTCCGCTGAAATGAGGAGGGAGGCACTAGGGATAGACGTTTCCTGCTGGGGGTGCGGCCCTGGCAGAGCTCTTACCTTGCATGCACAAGGTCCTGGGTTCGAATCCCAGCAACACACACGCGTGCGCACACACACGCACACACACATGCATGCACACATGCACACACACGCGTGCGCACACACACATGCACAAAGAAGCTCTGCAGGAGTCTCTCCCACCAGCAGAGAGGGTGGGGACACCCAGGTGGGCTCATGAAGAAAGGGGCAGTAGGGGGCCTCTCCATGGTCCCCAGGGATTCGAGAAAGGGGAGAGGTGGCTCCTCGAGCCCCTGGGCCCTTTCTGCTCATGCGCACCCCTCGGGGGGTGGGCTCGGCCTGCGCTGGCTCAGGGAGTCCAGGCCCACGGTGACGGTCAGCCCTGCCTCCTCCCTGTAGCCGCCCACCCCTGGCGCAGCAGTGGGAAGCCGGGTTCCGCCCTCAGGGCGAGGGGTGACGGCGGTGCCCTCTTCCATGCGGCTCCTGGTGGGGCCGAGGGAACGGTCCCTGTGTGCTGGAGGGACCGGAGTCCCTCTGGGTGGCGCCTGCCTGGATCTTTCTGCCCGGAGTCACCTCTGAACGGAGCTGCTCCAAGGGCGCTTGGAGCTCAGCTTTTGGGGACCAGAGGTCTTCCCCGACCTCCCACAGAGACAGCAGGCATGGTGCAGGGGAGCCAGGTTTATTGGTGGGCGGTGGCGGGGGACAGTGGGGGCGCTGTGGGCAGCCAGGGTCTCGCCTGACTCCGTTGCAGCCCTCGGCGGCACCTGGCTTCTGACCTGAGGGCCAGGGCAGGCTGGAGCCAGGCAGGTCAGAGGCTCTGCTCTGGAAGAGAGACGGCGGTCGGGGGACAGCGAGCGGGGACGCAGGTCAGGGCCAACTCCCGGGGCACTGCAGTCCGGGAGCCTGGCAGGGCCACGGCAAAGGGCCCAGAGGGCCAGCGCCGTGGGGAGGGGTGTGCGGCTCTGAGCACAGCCTCCTCCACGCTCCCTGGAGGGGCTGGGGTGTCCTGGGCGGGTGGCTGGGGCCCAGGCGCGTCCCCCTCACCTGAGCAGGTGCGCTTGTTCTGGTGCAGGACATAGCCCGCCCGGCAGGAGCAGTAGAAGCCGCCCAGGTAGTTGTGACAGTGGTGATCGCAGGGTGGCGGCTCCCCTGGGGACACTTGGCACTCGTTGATGTCTGGGGGAGCAGCGGGCCAGGCAGGTGGTCAGGAGGAAGGGTCTGGACAGAGTCCAGGCCTGGCCTGGGACTCTGGGGACCAGTGATCTCAGTGGCTGACCAGCACCTCAGTGGTGCTGGGCAGAGCCCTTTAGTCCTGGGATCCAGAGATGTAAGTTTGACTTTCGTGTGCTTTGGTTTTTGAGACATGGTCTCCCTGTGTAGCCCATGTGGGCTTTGTACTCAAGATCCTCTTGCCTCGGCTTCCCAGGTGCTGGGATTACAGGTGTGTACCACCACTCCTGGTACAAGCACCTTTTTTTCTTTTTCTTTTTTTGTCTTTTTGAGACAGGGTCTCGCTATGGAGTTCAGGCTGGTCTTGAGCTCACTTTGTAGCCCAGACTGGTCTCGAACTCACAATGATCCTCCTGCCTCAGCCTCCTGAGTGCTGGGTTGCGCCACCTGTAAGGCATGCGCCACCACGCCTGGCAACAAGCACCTTTTTCTTTTTTTTTTTCTTTTTTTTTTTTTTTTTTTTTTTTTTTTTTTATCTTTTTGAGACAGAGTCTCACCATGCACTTCAA
This sequence comes from Chinchilla lanigera, assembly GCF_000276665.1. Lineage (NCBI taxonomy): Eukaryota > Metazoa > Chordata > Mammalia > Rodentia > Chinchillidae > Chinchilla > Chinchilla lanigera. Next base: position 2,642,900 of record NW_004955486.1, on the reverse strand, counting down.
ACTCTCTTGAAGTAGCCCAGGCCTTGAACTCTCTTTGTAGCCCAGGCTGGCCTGGAATTCACAGTGATTCTCCTGCCTCAGCCGCCTAAATGCTGAGATTATAGGCATGCACCACCATGCCCAGCCAAGCACCTTTTTTAAACCAGTGAGAGACTGACTATCCTGCCTGAAGCCACCTAGCTAGTGAAAAGAGGAGCCAGGTAAGGCGGTGCATGGCTGTTACCCCAGCACTCAAAAAGCTGAGGCAGGAGGATCTCAAATTTGAGGCCACCTTGTCTCCAAAAACAAGCAACAAAAAAAGCGTCAGGCACCAAGCCTGCCATACCCATCGGGCCTGGGCAGAGCTCAGGCTGGGGCCTTTGCTTTTGCCAGAGCATGGGGTCCTTGGCTCAGGCCCGAATCATCAGGGCGAAGGGCTCTTTCAGGAGGTGGGGGACGGAGGACCGCATGGCCTAGGAGTCACCCAGCTGCAGATGGCCTGGCTCACCCTCGGCCGCGTAGAAGGCCTCGAAGCCCGTGAACGGCTTCTCGTTGGAGTAGTCGGAGCGGAAGGTGACGTCCAGGCTGGGGCCCGGCGAGTAGAAGGTGTCGTTGCCGGGTGCCCGCTCGGTGTCCGTGCTTTCCCGTCCACACAGCGTGGCCAGCACCTTGGTCCCCGAGCTCAGCTGTGGAGTCGGAGGTCACAGGGAGGCCGGGCAAGGCCCAGCCCGCCCCCAGATGCCCGCAGCCCAGGCCAGCCAGGAAGACCCCCACCCCAGCCCTCAGCGGCCCAGGCCGCCCCGCCGCGGTGGCACCTTGACGAAGTCATACTCGCACAGGTAGGACAGCTCCAGGTCGAAGTGGGTGAAGTAGAGGCGCAGGCGGTAGCCGGGGGGCGCGGCCAGGGCCCAGCGGCGCTGCTGGTGGTTGGCATACTCGCCCGGGAAGCCGGGGGACGCCAGGCGCCCGAACACCGGCTCAAGCCACCTGGGGCCCAGCGGGGTGGCGGCCGCCAAGCCCCACAGCAGCCCCAGCAGGACGAGCACCCTGCGGGGCGCCGGCGTGGGCGCTGCCAGCCCCCTCATGGCGAGCCGTCCAGCGGGCCGTGCAGCTCTGAGCCCCGCTCCTCACCTTTGCTCTGTTTGTCCACCCCGGCCCTGCCCCGGGTCTGGGAATTGACCCTGTGACTTCCGCCTGGCCCGCTTCCGGGCAGGGCTGGCTGGGTCACTCCAGGACCAGGGGTTGGAGTGGGGTGGTGACAGCCTGGGGACACATCCTGGGTGGCTTCGCTGCCCTGGATCTCCGAGCCTCCTCCCCCGAAGTGGCCTGAAAGGTCACTAGGGGCTGGGGTCCCTCGATGATGGAGACAGTGAGTGTTCCCAGCGGAGGTGCAGCCAACACCGCACAGGAGGTCCTCTGCTGCCCACCCCCCGCCCCTGCAAGGCCCAGGGAGACAGAAAAGCAGTGTGAGAAGCCAGGCGGCTCTGTGAAGATGGGACAGCAATGAGGGCAGCTTTTGGTTGTGAGACAGGATTTTGCTGTGTAGTCCAGGCTGGTCTTGTACTCAAGGCGATCCTCCTGCCTCAGCCTCCTGAGTGCTGGGGTGGATGGGAAGGACCAATGGGCAGGTGGGAATAACTGTCCCCTGTGATTCTAAGCTTGCAATGGAACCAGGCATTGGTGGCACCAGGTCCTCTGGATGTGGTTAAGAAATGGACCATCCCTACTCTCTGCAACGTGGAGACCTCTTCTCAGGAACATAAAACAGAGGGTCCCAGGCCCTGCTGGGGACAGGTCGAGTGCTGAGATGCCATTACCTCCCTACCCGGCTCCTAGAACCTGCCAGCTCTGCAGCTTTAGCTTAGTTTCTGGCGCTGATTGAACCCAGGGCCTTTGCACTGAGCTGCATCTGGGCCCCTTTTATATTTTGAGAGAGGGTCTTGCTAGGCCATCAGGTTGCCTGGGCTGGGTTCACATTGGCAGTCCTCCTGCCTCAGCCTCCCAGAGTGCTGGGCTCACAGATGGGTCCACCATGCCCGCATCTCCCTCGTTCTACTAGGGCACTCAGCTGGGCCCCCACGTGGGCTTCTCTCTTTTGCGGAGAGTGGTGAGCAGCCCAGGAAGTGAGAGCTGGGAAGCCCGACCTTTGGAGTTCCAGGGGCAGAAGGTCAGCTCCGCCCCGTGACTCTGGGTGACAGGAGGTAACGCAGCTGGCACAGCCGACCCACTGCTGCCTGGTCCCCTCTTACACCGGGCAGCACATTAGGGGACTCGTGGGCCCTGGGTGAGGAAGACACACGTGTGCACACACACATGTACTCACCCTGCTAACGAGTGTAATTAACCCATTAGCCTCAGGCACAGGGGGCTGAGGCGCTGCGTGGTAGCTCAGGGCCAGTGCACTTGAACCCTTGCCTAGTACGAGGTTGTGGTGGATCTGATGGCACACACCTTCGATCCCAGTGCTCAGGAGGCTGAGGCAGGAGGATTGCTGCAAGTCTGAGGCCAGCCTAGGCTAGGTGACCAAACCTTGTGTCAATAAAAAATAAAAGAAAAAAGAAAAAAGGAAAGGCTGGTGGGGGTGGAGCTCAGGCATAGCACTTTGCCTGGCACATGAAAGGTCTTGGGGTCCAACCCCAGCACCTCCCTTCCCCCAAAAGAAACTGTCCAAAATCAAATTGAAACAAAACAAAACAAAACAAAATCAATTGAAGTTATTATATCTTTAGAGGAAAGAGATGCAAAGCCAGGTGCAGCGGCACACAAGAGCACCCTACTCTGGAGGCTGAGGCAGGCTGAGGATCCCAGGTTTGAGTTCAACCTGTGGAACTGAACAACTCTATCTCAAGAGAATTTGGAGGGGTGTAGTGCTGGGGTTTGAACCCAGGGCTTTTACACTGAGCCTCATCCCAAACCCTTCATTCATTGATTGACTGATTGATTGTTTATTTTTCTGAGACAGGTCTTGCTATGAGTTCAGGCTGGCCTTCAACTCACTGTGTAGCCCATGCTGGCCTCGAACTCATGGCAGTCCTTCCGCTTCAACTTCCCAAGTGGGGTTGCAGGCAGGTACCACCACACCCAGCTTGCCTGATTTTTATGAGGGGGTTTCACTAAGTTACTATGTTGTCTGGGCTGGGTTTAAACTTGCCACCTTCCTTTTTTTTGGTACCAGGAATCAAACTCAGAACTTTGTACTTGCCAGGCAGGCGCTTATGCTACTGAGCTATATCCCCGGCCCACTTGCCACCTTCCTGCCTCAGCCTCCTAGAGTGTTGGGGTTGCAGGAATGCACCACTATGCCCAGCTTCGAAAGAAATTTTTTCTGTTATCCCAGCACTCAGGAGGCTAAGGCAGGAGGATTGCCCTCAGTTTGAGGCCAGCCTGAACTATATAACAAGATCCTGTCTCAAAAAAACAAAATAAATACATAGCATTTTAAAAGGGTTGGGGATGTAGCACAGTCCTAGAGAGCTTGTTTAGCTTGCATAAAGCCCTGGGTTCAATCCTTAGCACAAAAACAAGAAGCAAGAGCAGGATGTTATTTAAAAAAAAAAAACAACTATTCAAACTGGGTATGCTGATGCTGGCCTGTCATCTCAGTACTTTGGGAGGCTGAGGCAGGAGGACCACAAATTCAAACCCAACCTGGGCAATATGCCAAGACCTTGTCTGGAAAAAAAAAGCATTTAGAGAACAGCAACAGCAAAAAGTCTTGAAAATTAAAAAATGTTTAAAATGAAGTCTATAGGGGCTGGGGATATAGCTCCATGGCATAAGTGCCTGCCTGGCAAGTGCAACGTCATGAGTTCAATCCCTGGTACCGTAGAAAAATAAAATAAAATAAAATAAAATAAAATCTATAAAATGAGAGACAACACTGAAGAAATTTTCCAGAAGATAGAGCAAAAAAGACAAAAAAAAAAAAAAAAA
>NW_004955486.1:2631411-2638822 GCF_000276665.1 Chinchilla lanigera | reverse complement strand
TTTTTTTTTTTTTGTCTTTTTGAGACAGGGTCTTGCTATGCAGTTCAGGCTGGCCTTGAGCTCACTTTGTAGCCCAGGCTGGACTCAACTCTCAAGGATCCTCCTGCCTCAGCCTCCCATGTGCTGGGATTACAGGTGCACCACTACGCCCAGCTTGGGAGCTGACCGAGAGTGCAGAGCACTGCAGTTGAAGCACCTGGGCCCTAGCAACGCTGGGTGCATTTAAGAAACCCGAGCAACTGGAAGTTTTAAAAGACAATAATGGAGACAGTTACGTCAGATATTTTGAAACAACCCTTGGCCACAGTGATTAATACCAAATGCAGCGTCAGCTTGAGTTGAAGGGTTAGTTTCTGGCCGGATATCCTGGTGCAAATACTTCTTGTGTAAACTTGTGGTGATCCTTTATCCAAGCTTGTGGTTTTGGCAGAGGTTTTGTGATAGTCACTATTAGGCTATTGTGCGTAAGAACCCTTCCTTCTTTGGTTTTGAGACAGGGTCTTGCTATGTAGTCCAGGCTGGCCTTGAAATCTTGGCAATCCTCCTGCCTCAGCCTCCTGAGTCCTGGGATTACAGGTGTGTGGCACCATGCCTGGCACACATGACAGACTTTAAAAATTTTACTTCAGCTGAGTGTGGTTACTATAGACAGCTAAATTAGGTAGAAATATTATACCAGACAGTCAGACAGGGGTAGGCCCTCCAGGGGAATCAGTGGAGATAAAAATAGATTACAGCTATGGTTGGAGGCGCATCCACTGAAGGCCAGGCCTCAAGATAAAGACATGACCAGGTCTCATGCCTCCCTGAAGGATAAGCAATATACTATAATTAATGTCACCTGGTTCAGTAAAGTTTAGATGGACATCTGTCAGTCACCCAGGTGGGTGCCCAGGACCTCCTGACTCATTTCTTCCAAAAAAGGTCCTGGTTCTTCCCATGTACACTTGCTTCATGACTTGCCTCCCCGTTGGATCATCGTTACCTAAGTGGTTCCACTTGTGATCTACTGGTTGGTCATAGCTTTGTCTCACCTTGTACTCACCTCGTGCTTTTGCACCCATCCCATGATTTTGCTCTATAAAACTTCCTCCAGAAAGTGGGGTCTGCAGCCACCCACTCGGGTCCCCTCCTGTCTCTCAAGAGCTGTCTCTCCCTCAATAAAATTTCCTGTCTTCACCTCCGCTGTTCCTTAGAATTCATTCTTTGATTATGGGGCACCAAACTCGGGTGTATCAGACCGAGGTCAGGGGTTACATTATTTCCCTTGTATCACTGACAGGTCGGATATCAGGGTAAACTACAGAGCGAGGCCCTGTCCCCCACTCCAGAACATTAGAAAAGAAAAACAAAAAGCCAAACTACTTCCTTACTTGTATGAAAATGATGGTCCACTTGCTGAGCAGAGGTTTTAAGAAGAGCATCAGGCCAAGTGTGAAGCCTATCATCCCAACACTCAGGAGGCTGAGGCAGGAGGGTTGCTGTGAGTTGGAAGCCACCCTGGGCTACACAGTGAAACTCTGCCTTAAAATAATAAAGAAAAGTAAAATAAAATAATAAATGAGCTTCGGAGAACTGGTGAAGGGCTCGGGTATAATCAGTGATGAATTTATTGAAAACTAAGAAAATGAAACCAAGCAAGCCACCCAACCAGGACTGAACCCTGGAAGGGCAGCCGCTGGGCGCCGGACACAGCTGTGGCCCTGCTCCTGGTCCCGTGGGCAGTGTCCACATAGCGTGGCAGTGCGAACCAGGTCACCAGCCAAGCCAGACTCACTTATGTGTGAGGTGTGTGGGGCGGGTTGGAGAGCGGAACCCGCACTTCCGACAGAAAGAGGACAGCAGGGACAGCCCTGCGGGGCACACGCCAGCAGCTTCCTATGCACAAGCTCAACGCAGGTGGCCTCGGCAGACACTGTGGGGTGGGCGGCCTCTGACTCAACCCTGACCCCACCACCTGCAGGCGGGTCAGGCCCCACAGCTGGCGGTGTCAAGATGGCAAAGGCAAACTCGAGTTGCCACTGTCACTTGTTTTTTCATTGGGGGTTCTGGGGGTTGAACCGGGGCCTCTGCACCGAGCTGTCCTCAGAGCTTCCAAACATTCTGAGATGGGAGTCTTTGAAAATTACCCAGGCTGGGCTTGAGCTTGTGATTCTCCTGCCTCAGCCTCCCAAGGAACTGGGGGATCACGAGTGTGTGCCACCACACCGAGTCAGCTCCCCTCCCACAGGCTGTCAACCAGGATTTCCAGTCCCCTCCTTGGCTTGAGTCCTTGCTAGGACAACTCACGGGACTCTGGGAAACACTTATGGGATTACTGTAAAGGACACAGGAAAGTGCAGAGCGGGGCACGGGACAAGCTCAACACACAGCTGGTGAGCCTCAGCAGCCGGGGGCGGTCAGATCTCTGTGCAAAAGTGGTTACTCAGGAGGGCGAGGCAAGAGGATCAAAATTGCAAGGCCAGCCTAGGGAACTTCCGAAGATGCCATCTCAAAATAAAACGTAAGTAGGACTGAGAATGCAGCTCAGTGGTAGAAGCCCGGGTTTCACTCCTAACCCGCGCGTGCGCGCACACACACAGCTGCCCCTGCCCCGGTGGGCCAGGCCACATCTGCACGTGCCCAACGGAAGCTCCCCTGTGGTGCACGGTGCCCTCCCTGCAGTTGGGGGCAGCCGCCCTGTACCTCTAACTGGAGCTTTCTGAGAAGGCTCACTGCTCCCGCCTGTCACACAGGGTGCCATCAGAGCTGAGCGGCCCGGGACAAGACAGAGAGGGAGGCAGAGCTGGGCCCGGGTCCCCAGATCTAGGGGCCCCCAGGCCACCTCTACTCTTCCCCCAGCAGCGCTCTCTGCCTGCGACCCCATGGCGCACCCTCCCGATGGCTGTGCCCGTGGACAGGGCTGAGTAGGAGACACAGTCACCCCGGGTGGGGCACCCCCAAGGGCTGTGTGGCTGGGGCAGCACGTGGCACCCCACGTGCACGGTGTTACCAGCACCTTCCTCACAGGTGGCTGGGAAGACGGAACCGATTCGCAGCCCACAGCTGGGGCCCGGCCCCGCTGGACTCCAGAGACAAATGCCAGCCCCCTGGGCTTCCAGTGTGCTGGGGCTGGGCCCTGCAGCCTGGCTGCGGCAGGGTTCTGCTGAGGGGAAGACGCCAGCGCAGGCCCCAGCCCATCACCTGCGGCCGGGACTGCCCAGGCTTGGAGAGCCGGCCAGGGTCAAGGGTTGGGGTGCTTAGGAACCAGTGATCAGAGGCACAGCAGCTGGACCCGACACCTGCCCTCCCCTGCTTCCCAAAGTCCCACAACCAGCCCAAGGACTGAGGCTGTGAGCGGCTGCCCAGCAAAGGAAGAGGGTTGCAGTGTAACCCCGAGGCGGCTTCCCTCTCACCCCGCCCAGGGCAGGAGGCGGGGTAGCTACTGCAGTCCCTGAGCCAGGAGTGGCCGGAGGCCCTTCCCTCCCATCTGCACCGGACCAGCCTGCAAGGTCCCAGCGACAGGGTGGTAAAGAGGCATCCGGGTAAGGGAGGCTGCCGGTTCAGCACCTTGGAGAGGGGACAGCCCTGAGCCCAGGGAGGGGCTGGAAGCTGCAGGCCTGTGCTAGGCCGCTAGCCTGGTGGGTTGGGGTGGGCGTGGGAGCTCTGGGGGGTGGGCGTGGGGTGAAGGGGGGCGGGGCAGCACCCTGGACTCAGCAGAGGCCACTGCTCCCAGGCTCCAGACCCACTTCAACAGGTCCCAGGGACAGGCCTCTGGCCACTCCCCAGCCCCACATGGGTCCCCTCCCAGGGCTGTCCAGGCCCAGCTCAGCCCCAAAGGCCCCTTCAGGGATGCCGGGTCCCAGAGTACCAGGCTGTGCGTGGCTGATCAGCCAGATGTAGGGCTGGTGGGTGACTGCTGTGGCTCTCCATGCCCAGGGTCCAGGGCTGGCCCAGTGTGAAAGCAGGAGGGCCCACGCTGACCCTCACACCGGACAGTGGCCAGCAGTGGCTCACGTGGCTCCTGCTGGGACCGGCAAAGGCCAGAGGACAGGACTGCGAGCTTTGTTATAAATACGTGTTTGCGGAGGGGACAGGGCAGACGGTGCTGTACAGAGCTGGTGTGGGCGCGGGCTGAACGCTGGCCACGGGACACGGAGTCCGCCCGGCAGGGCTGGCAGGCGGCACCCTGGGGCCTGTCACACATGGCCGGCCCGAGAGCCGGCAGGGGCCTGGTCCAGGCTGGGGGGCCCCACTCCCCCGACGCTCCCCGGTCCAGCCCGAGGTCTTGGACGGTGGCACGGTGGCACTGGGGCTCAGCTCGCATCGTTTAGGGCCTGGTGGGACAGAAGGGCAGTCAGGAGGATGCTCGGGCTCGTGTGGGGGCCGAGCCGGAAGTGGGTCGCCCCGGGTCCCAGCTCCTGGTCGGCAGCCACACACCTTTCGGGCGAACTCCGGCAGCACGAAGGCGGCGCGGTGCACTTCGGCGTTGTAGTACTTTAGCTGCCTTTGCTCCACCTGCGCCTGCGTGAGCTGCTGGACGGGCTCCCGGAAGTTGGTGCTCTGGGGGACCCAGGATGGGGTGGCATCAGGGCAGGGCTGTCCGTGCCCACCACGCCCTGCCCCCCCCCCCCCCCCGCAGCACCTAGCTCACCGGGTTCTTGCTGCACAGCATGAAGCCGATCTGGCCGCTGGGGTAGGTGGGGATGGTGCAGTAGGCGTAGCCCACCACGGGGAAGAGGGACCTGCAGAACTGCCGCATGGACTTGATGAGGTCCAGGTGCAGCCACTGGCACTCTCCTGGGGAAGGGGGCGTTCGTGAGCCGCAGCTGCCGGGCCTGCGCCGCTCACCCGCTCGCCTGCCTCCCCCAGCCGGTGCTCACCCTGGCAGCAGAGGATGCCGTCCTCCTTCAGCGCCGTCTTCATGAGCTGGTAATAGGACTCCTTGAAGAGGCTCTCAGCAGGGCCTTCAGGGAGGGGAAGATGAACACGCCTGGCTGGGACCTCAGGGGCCACTGTTACCCCCTACACAGACTCACACAGCTGCCAAGGCCCCAGGTGCAGGGGCCCCACATCCAATCCCGCCTCTGGGAGACCCCCCGGCACCACTGCAGAGGAGCCTCGCCTCCACCCCCAGGCATCGGTTCAAGATGCGAACCATCCCTGCTGAGGCGAGCAGAGGGGAAGAGGACACTGAGGTTCCAAGTGTCACGACCAGACCGTGCTCCTCCTCGGGTACCTAAGTGTTTTTTTTTTAAGCTGTTTCAAGACAGGTTCTAGTTCTGTAACCCAGGCTGGCCTCAAACTCATGGCAATCCACCTGCCTCAGCCTCCCGGAGAGGAGGGATTACAGGTGGGCACCACCATGCCTGACTCCAATTTGTGAACTTAGGGCAGTGACCTGGTATCTTCCCTCCTGTCCTGAGCCTTGCTGGAGGGGTGACGGCTCTAGGTTTGGGGCGCCCTCCATCCTCCACTCCAGACAGCAGGCCGAGGGAGGCTGGCAGCCACTCAGCCCTTGCTCACCCATGGGGTCTGAGGAGTCAGTGATGATGACGTCAAAGGCATCCTGGTTCTGTTTCATGAACTCAAAGCCATCCCCCACGTGCAAGGTCAGCTTTGGGCTAGAGTAGCCAACGGCCATGCCTGGCAGGAACTTCTTAGAGACTTGGATGACATCCTGGGGAGGGGACAGGAGGGATAAGGCTGGGCTGTGAGGGCTGGGGTCCCTTCAGGGGCCTGTGTCCTCTCCACTCTTCCCAGGGCAGTGGGGATGGAACCCAGGCCTTGTGCAGGCCGGGCAAGCGCTCCACCCTTTTAATTCTGAGCCGGTGTTGGAAGTCGCCATGAACTTAATATCCCCCTGGGTCACAGGTGTGCACCACTGCACCCTGCTCCGCCCTGCCTCTTCCTCATTTGCTGCTCCTCTCCAGCCTTATAGGGTCACCTTGTGATGTCCCCAAATGTAGACCATTATCTCCAAGGGCAGAACATGAGCTGTCAGCCACCATAACCCCCAGCACCGTGACCTACACCCGACACAGTAAACACTCACTAAAATTGTTTAGGTTAAGATGGGTGCGGTGGCGCACGCCTGTAATTCCAACTCTCTTGGAGGCTGAGGCAGGATTACAAAATTTGAGCCCAGCCTAGATAACTTCGTGATTTAATGAGACCCTGTCTCAAAAAATAAAAAGGTCTAGGGATACAGCTTAGGGGGAGGCCCTGGGTTTAACACCCACTACTGGGAAAAAAAATCCATCTATCACACCTTAGTGTAATGGTTAGTTGGAAACAGCCCTAAGCCCTGCCTGGGGCTTACATTAGAAGCGTTTTTTCTTACTAAGGACTAACACCCATGTGCACTACATGCTGGGCCTTCTACCACCTTGTTTTCTTACTCAATACTCCCAATTGTTTTTTCTTCGAAAAGCTGGGGACTGATCACAGGGTCTTGGTGCTGAGCTACCTTCCCAGCCACTCCTCTATTCCCCTTTTTGAAGTTTTGAGGCAAGATCTCAATAAGTTGTTGAACTGTCCAAATTGGGTTTGAATTTTTGATCCTCCTGCCCCAGTCCGGAAGCGTGCTGGGATCATAGGCCTGTGCCACCTCACTGGGCTTTAGCTCTGGTTTTTGAGTGAAGCAGACGCCCAGGACAGTCGAGCATCTCGCCGAGGGTGCATGGGCAGGGCTGGGCTGGGCAACTCACCCCAGCCCTTGGGAGTCGCGCAGGCCTGGCACTTACCTCATCGATCTCGCACTGGACTACAGACTCCACCGAGGGGTGCTTCACCACCTCGCGCAGGACGCCCCCATCTCCGCCTCCGATGATCAGCACCTGGGGTGGGGACAGTCGGGAGCGGGTGTGTGTGTGGCGGGCGGATCCACGGCTACGGAGCCTTCCGGAGCAACGCTGTCGCCCAGCCCCGGCCTCAGGCCCCTTCCTCCGTTCTCTTCACTCGGAACAGACCTGGCCTAGGGTTCCCTCTTCCTAGGAGCCCCTCCGAGGGCGGCTGGGCTTCAGGCCTGGCCTAGGAGAGCCTCTCAGCCCCCCTGGTTGGGACGGCTGCCCCAGGGATGCCCCCAAGTGCCTGCCAGCTGCAGCAGCGCCCAGGCCGAGCCCGGCGGGCGCGGTACCTTGCGGGGGTCGGGGTGGCTGCACAGCGGCAGGTTGGCGATCATCTCTTGGTAGGAGAACTCGTCCCGCTCCGTGCACTGGATGACGCCATCCAGCACCAGCACGTTGCCGTAGGTCTTGCTGCGGGGTGACAGGCGGGGACCTGGGTCCTCCGGGGTGGGGGACACGCCCCGCCCCGCCCGGGGTCCCAGGGGTGGGGAGCGAGGGTGACACGTGGCGGGGCCGGGTGGGGCCCGGGGTCTCGGCTGACGTGTCCGGGGCTGACACGTGGAGCGCGGCGCACGCCGCGGCCC
>NW_004955486.1:2601819-2630521 GCF_000276665.1 Chinchilla lanigera | reverse complement strand
CTGCGTTGCCGGCCACGGCTTTCGCGGCCGCGTCGCAGCGGGCAGCGCGTGTCCCGCGCCCGGCCCGGACTTGGCTCCTCACTGGACGTGAACAGATCGCGTGCTTGGTGGAGGCGCAATGAGGACTTTTGTTTACCCGAAGGATTGTCTGAGCCCCGAGCTCACGGCTGCTGAATAAGAAAGTTCTTTTCTAAATTTACCAGCAGAGTCCAGAAAGAGGCCCGGCACATGCATATTCAGCACCAAGAAAGACTGACGCTTTTTTTTTTTTTTTTTTTGACAAACTGCGCCTTGAGGAGTGGGCGGGAAATGTGCGGTTTTTATGAAAATGTCAGGGAACTTCTCAGAATCCCATTAAGCAATGCTAATTACTAAATATTACATGCTAATTGCTCTACATGCAGTTGGAATGCCAAGGAAGGAAGATGAAACGGGTGTAAGCTATTGGCGACCGCGTCAGGGATGTTTTTGACGTTTCACAGCCCTCACCGGGAGCGAAGGTTGTGGTGTTCATTACTGGAAGGTGCAGCCGCGGGCCCCGAGCGCGTAGGTGTCCTCGCTGGCTTGAAGCTCCTTTTAGAGGAGGTGAGCTGAGGCGGTTAGAGAATTGCTGGGAGACAGCTCCCCTGGAGCTGGGACGCAGGGACCAGGGATGGTTCTGCGAAGGACCACACAGAGTGGCCGCGAAGAGTTGCAGTGTCAAGGTGTTTGCCTAACAGCCTGCGCTTTGCTAAATTGCCCAAGCTGGGCTGGAATTTGTGATCCTCCTGCCTCAGCTTCCCAGAGTGCTGGGATCGCAGATGTGTGCTACCATGCCCAGCTCAGCTGAGGTCTTTTCATAAATGTTCCTTCTTCCAACATGAAGTTGGCAACCCGAGGATGCCAGTTCCTGGGTTACCGTTACCTGTCTGTGCTCTGAGCCAGACCGGAAGCCCCTTCCAAGCCTAGGGATGGTATCTAATCGGCAGGCTGCTGCGATGCCTGAGGCCATTGCCTTGTGCATCAGCTCTTAGCTTAAGTCAGTATAAGGCTTAGTGACATCTTTTGCCCTCCTGTGGTGGAGGGAAACCCTGGCCTTGGCCTCCAGCGACAACGTGGCAGGAATCACAACACCTTTCAGGTTCAAGAAAGCCCTTGTGGTGCACGCCTGTAGTAATCCCAGCACTTGGGAGGCTGAGACAGGAGGACTTGCAAGTTCGACACCAGCCTGGGCTATGAAGCAAGCTCAAGGCCAGCCTGAACTGCATAGCAAGACCCTGTCTCAAAAAGACAAAAAAAAAAAAAAAAAAAAAAAAAAAAGAAAAAGAAAACTCAGCCTTTCAGCCCTGAAGAAACTATCAGCAAAAACAATCCCCAAAGTACAGCAACACAAGCCTAGTAATGCCAACCCAACTTCAGATGAGAGCAAAAACTGATTTTGCTGTAAGAAGCCTCCTAGAACGACAGATTGAAAATCAGGAGGGCGGAGGCCAGGGTGCAGCATGAAATGCTTCCCCAGACTTGGAGCAGTGCACACGGGGCCACGGTGACGGAGTTCTGAGGTGCTGTGGTCACCCAAGAGCCCAGTTTCCATGAGGCAGAGGAGCGGTGTGCGATGGGCCCCCGCCAAGGTGAAGGTTTCAGCGAGGCTGCCAGGTGGCAGCTCTGTCCCTGGAGAGATCTGTCAGGCAGTTAGCACTTGAGTCATTTCCAAGCCCTTGTGTTGAGCCTGGCGGACGGCAGCTGAGTGGGAGTGGATTTGGGGATGACGCAGTGGGACTTGGTTGAAGCGCTGATGGCAAGCTGCCCAGGGGGCCGCAGCTTCCTCCCCCACTGCCTGCCCAGGAGCCCTGCCAGGCCCAGGTCCCTGCGCAGCCTGGGCCTCCCTGGCTCGGTCAAGCTGCTCCTGAGTGGTGCAGGCGCAGCGGGCCTCTGGGCACTCCCGGTCTGCCTTGGTCCTTTCTCAAGTGCTCACCAGAAGCTGCAGCTGTTTGCACCCCTCTATGCTTCCGGCTCCACTGGGGGCCTTTCAGGGGCCAGTGAAACGGAACTGGCATCTTCGGGTTGCCAACTTGATGTTGGAAGGAGGAACATTTATGAAAAGACCTCAGCTGAGCTGGGCATGGTAGCACACACCTGCAACCCCAGCACTCTGGGAAGCTGAGGCAGGAGGATCACAAATTCCAGCCCAGCTTGGGCAATGTAGCAACTTAGTGAGACCCTGTTTTGATTTTTGTTTTGTGACAGGGTCTCCCTACGCAGTTCAGGCTGGCCTTGAACTCACTGTGTAGCCCAGGCTGGCCTCGAACTTGCAGCAATCCTCTTGCCTCAGGTTTCTAGTGTGGGGATCACAGGCGTGCACCACCACACTGAGCTTAAGACCCTGTTTTGAAATGAAACAAAAAGTAAAGGGTAAGGATTTAGTGCCGGGTGAAGGCCCTGAGTACCACAGTACCCACTACCACAAAAACCAAAAAACCCCAAACTCTTACAAAAATCAAAACGTAAGAAAGCTTTTAATTAAAGAACAAAGAATTGCTTTAATTCTGCGAAACTTCATTTCTGGTCAGTAGTGGGGCTCTGTTCCGCTGTCCGGGTCTGGGGCCACTCTTGCCTGGCTGGTGAGGTGGAGCAAGGCGAGGCTGATTTGACCAGAGACACCCCCGCACCCAGGGTCATAAACAGCTGGCCCTCACAGTAATGCCTCTCAGGTGTGGTGCAGGCGTGTGATCCCAGGACTCTGGGAAGCTGAGGCAGGAGGATGGAAAGTTAGAGCCCACTCTGGGCAACCCAGCAGTTTAACACGATGCTGTCTCAAAGGGTGAGTGTCGGGGTGGTTGGAGCTGGGGATGTAGTTCAGTGGGAAGACTTTGGGTTTAATCCTGTTCCAGATAATTAAATAGCAAGATAAATCGCAAAGAAAGAGTCTTAGCTTAAGTATTTGTGAATACAAAAACAATGTGCTTTCTTGGTATAACAACCCAGGATTAAAAATGGAATTCTAAAGAAATAAAGATTGGTTCACAAATGAATATAAAATTTTTTTTTTTGAGACAAGGTCTTGCTATGCAGTTTAGGCTGGCCTTCAACTCACTATGTAGCCCAGGCTGGCCTCAAATTTGCAAGGATCCTCCTGCCTCAGCCTCCTGAGTAGTGGGATTATAGGTGTGTGCCACCATGCCCTGCTACAATAAATTTTAGAATGAAAAGTCTTGCAGTGAAACTCTGAAAAACAAAAAACCCAACTATGAAAAAAGTCACGTTTGTAAATTAAAAATTGTCCCTTGGTATCCGTGGGGAATTGGTTCAGGACCCCTACAGACACTAAGATACAGGATGTTCAAGCCCTTCCTGAAAATTGTGCGGACCTTTGTAGAACCTGCACACACCCTACGCAGGCACTGTTTTTGGGTGGTGGTGTAATTCTTTGTTTTATATATACGTTTCTTAGAGTAGACATTTTAAATAAATGGCATGGTTTCAATTTAGGGTTCAGGTTAGGGGCAGGGAGGGAGGGTCCTTGTGGCCCAGGCTCACGGGAGGGACGGTCTCTGCACCCCTGCATTCCATCTGCACTAACCTGTTATCTCTGAGGGGCAGGATTTCTGTTTGCATTCGGTGTTTTCCACATTTCCTGCAATGACAGTGTTACTGCATTTTCCCCTTTTCTTTTCCTGCGGTCCTAAGGGACGTGTGGCTCACGCATGCTGGGCAAGTGTCTACCATCGAGCCACAGCCTAGGGCCAGTGTTACAAGTTTTACAATCAGGAAAGAAGTTTTCCTTTCAAAGGAAGAGATAAGGAGCAGAGAACAAGCCGTGGGCTGCGCCCTGCTGGCTCCAGGCGATCCCAGTGCCTCCCCCCCCCCCAGCACCCACTGTGCTGCTGCGGCCGAGCTCAGGGACCCCGCAGCCCCTGAAATGCAGGCCGAGCAGCTCTCCTGCATCCCTCTGGCTGTTCTGAGGTTCTCTAGAAGGCCCAGGGGCCCCGAGGGCGCGCTCATCCCTCAGTGGAAGATGGCTACCTGACTGGGGTGGGGCCTGTCCTCACAGACATGGCTGTGGTGGCGGAGAAAGAAAAGCCAGGACCAGCTTTCTTCACAGGATTAGTTTTAATGATTTAAAAACAAGTCTGTACAAAACCAGCACCACACTGGCACCCCAGGCCCCGGGTTCCAAGGTCTCTTCCAGCACTATCTCTTTGGCCAGCTGTGCCTGAAGCCTCTGCGGGGACAACACAGGATGAGTTACTTCCTGCCTGTGCGGTGGCGCGCTCAGTCCTGCGCTCAGTCCTCCACAGCACAGGAGTGAGGGGGGCGGTTTGCTCAGGGTCCGAAGGACCGAGCGCACAGTGGCGGCGGCCCACACTCAGGCGTCCGGAGCAGGGCCCGTCGGGGGAAGGGGGTGCAGCGCCACGGCCCGCAGCTGGGCTGAGGCGGCAGAGCGCCCTCACGCTGAGCCTCGGGCAGGCCTCACCCAGGATCTGCTCTAGTGTGAGCATTTCGGCCCGCTGCGAGAACACTCCTCAGCAACAGGGACAACCCACATGGGCTGATCTGTTTTCCCATTCCTAAGAAACAGGCGGGTCTAGGAAGATTTCACACCTGTGCGCTCTGAGGTGACCCAGGAAACGCAGGAGGAAAGAGCTCGGGGACTTGATCCTGCGATTCCCTGAGGGGCCGTGTGACCGGCAGCACAGAACAAATCTCCCCCTCCCACCCCGCCGTTTCAAAGTAAGAAGGAGGGTCTCTCCTCTGCTGTTGTTCCCCAAAGTGAGGCGGGGCCCTTCCTGCTGGCCCGGGGAGGCCGGCTGAGACCGCATACCTGTCTGACTTGCCCGCTGGGAAGGACATGCTTTTGTTCCCCACTGACTGTTTCACTTTTTTGGCTGTAATGCATTTCTGAAACAATAAGAACCATTAAGCTGACAAGAAGCGGACACGGAAGCTTCCTAACCCGCCAGCTGATCCTGGAGACACGGGCAGGGGGTGCACTGCGGGTTTCTGCAGCTGCCACCTCCGCCCATCAGGAGGGGAGGCCGAGAGGCGGAACAGGTCCTGGCACGGACCCTGGTGGGGCACACGCGAGGGAGAGCTCTGCCTGCGACTTGGATTCCCACAGGAGTCAACAGTAACTCCTTTGAAACTGCACGCCAGCTCTGACAGCTCCTGGTTTTTCCTCTGCTGGGCCAGCTGATGGGTTCTGCCTGGGTCGGGGAAGACACGCGCAGGAAAGGGAACCCTGGACCCATCGCCGCGCGAGGTCAGACAGCAGCACAGCCGGCACGCGGGGACGCTGCGCGACGTTTCCGTTTCCGCTCATTTTGCAGGGCTGGGGACCAGCGCCGAGGGCCTGCACTAGCACGCTGAGCCGAGCAAGTGCTCTGCGTGGAGCTGCCTTCAGCCCTTCCGCTGCACTTCCTACCTTGCCAGCTGCAGCCTGCTTACTCGGGTCAAACTGGGAGGAAGGTCTGGATTTGCCATCTGCTGAAAGGTAAGAGACGGGACCGGAGATCACATCACTTGAGTTGCCACTTACAGCAGGCTCGGTGTGACAGGGGCCCAGAAGGCCACTGGCCACCCCCTGTATGACAACACACAGGTATGTGTTTCGTTCCTAGCGGCCCTCAGTGGCCTGAGATCAGGTCACGTCTCGCAGATGACTGCTGCGGGAAGGTGCTTTCTCATCAAGGAGCTCTGACACCTTGGGCTGGAGACACCAGGGCTGGAGACCCAGCCTGAAGCACTGCTCTGATAAAGCCCCTGTGCAGCTCGTCCTGGCCTGCGCCCCCACTGCTCCGCGGCTGTCCTGCTCTGCGGGCTGCTGTCGGGGGTGCCACGTGTGCCTTCGGGCAGTGGGGCTTCCCTGGCAGCAGCCGCAGGACAGGCCCCGGGGGCTTTGGGGCTTTCAACACCCAAGCCCTCACTGTGTGCTGGGGGTGCAGGAAGGACGTGCTCCTGGGCACAGTGACAGTGAAGGGGCTGAACCCCCCGGCCGTACGGAGGACAGCTGGCTGAGCCACCGCAGTGGCTCCTCACCTCTCCAGGGAGGACAGGGGCCTCTGGCCATGTCGTCAGTCAGCGCCGGGCTGAGCCTAACCGCGACCTCCCTCCCGCTCCCTGGGCCACGTGTGCCCCTCGCAGCCCTAGTCTGCTCCTCACCAGCGAAAGCCTTGAAGTCCGTCCGGCTGTAGTCATAGGGAGTGAACTCTCCCACGGGTGGAGCTGGGTCCTTCGGCTTCTTGGAAGTCTTGAGTCGCTTCTTCTCCTGTTTCTGTTCTGTGGTCCTTGGGTCACTTGTCGTGCGCTCTCTCTTCTTGGCAGCGTTTTCTAGCTGCAGGGTGAGCGTGCCCAGGGAGGACGCACAGGAATTTGTGAGAGGAGAAGACCCTGCTGCCTCTGCGACAGGGACAACCCTATACCGCGTAACGTGATGAGCAATGCTGGGATGGAACCCAAGCCCGAACGCAAAAATTCCATTGTTTCCTACGCTCCTCACAACAGGCTGAGGTCTTTCATGCAATCTGTCTGATGCTTCTGTGCATCGATGAGGTTGCAGTCTTACACCTGCGGTGCCGTGCTGGTGCTCAGGGGGCATCTCAGATCAACCTGTATCAGCTGGGGACTTGGTCTCGTGTCACATGAACATCAGGAAGTACAGTGTGCACAGAGGGGCTGTGGCTGAGCAAGCTGCAAGTTCCTGCCAGTCCCAGCTGGCACAAGTTCCTAACTGGACAGTGACATCAGCCACTTAAGAGAGGTAGGGAGCCGGAGGTATAGCTCAGTGGCACAGGCACCTGCCTGGCAAGTGCAAGGTCCTGAGTTCGATTCCCGGCACACACACGAAAAAGGTAGGGTTAGCTGTGTATGGTGGTGTACACCTACAGTCCCAGCACTCAGGAGGCTGAGGCAGGATGATTACTGTGCGTTCAGGGGCAGCCTGAACTACACAGCGAGACTCTGTCTCAGGAAAGCCCCAAAAGAATTCCTAAGCGTTCTGGGGTGGGGGGACAGGAGACAGGGCCCTGTTACCAGGCCACAGCTGATAAACACAGCAGATGAACACATCTAGGGAGAGCTCTTCTGGGGCAGAGGCAGTGTCAGCTTGGGGAGGGAGACGGGGCAGGCACTGGTGAGCCAGCCTGAGTGCAGGACAGGGAACACTTTGCCTGAACCGCAGGGCGACCTCGCCCTGAGCACGAGCAGGGATATCCTGCTTCTGCAGAGAAGCCAGCACGTACCGCAGCCTGCTGTCGCACCGAGATGGCCTGCTCCACGGTGGCTCTGTACTCTTCCTTGGCCTGTTCCCGGGTGGCTGCAGGACACAAGCGTCTATAGAGCTGGGCCCCAAGCACCGGTGTCCTCCCGACTCCACCTGCATGCATGATCTGGGGCCCCGCCACACCTCTTTGTTCCCCGCGTGTTCGGGGGGTCATGACTGTCTATACTAGGGCTAACCCAGAACCTGTCCCCTCGAGCTGGCTCGGCAGAGGACAACTCCTCCTACAGCTGCTCAGGACTGGACGCTCTGTGGCGGGGGCTGCGTGCCCTCTCATCTGCCACATCCAACTTGGTGCCGTCCTCACTGCAGAATGCACTCAGGCTGACAGCTCCTTCCCACCCGCTCCCTGCCCAGCACGCTCCACCGGGGCACGGGACTGGCGCTTCCCCTGATGGTGGGCGGGTTCTGCTCAACGTTACACTACTCAGGCGCTTCCTCAGTACTTCTAGAAGCAGCAGCCATCGCCCCCAAGCCTCAGCACCCTCTCCCTGCACGGCATCTCCTGCACAGCATTTGCTGTTCGCCGCCCACCACTCCTCAGCAGCAGGCGCGCCCGGAGCCAGGGCTGCTCCCTGCCGATTCTCGCCTGTGGCCCAATGATGTCATCGGCAAGGGCTGCCTGTAACAAGCATGCTGCGTTCACAGGGAAGTCACAGATACCTGTTTGCTCAGCTGCCTTCTTCTTGGCAGTTTCTTTAGCTTCTTTTTGTACTTGTACTTGGCTGGCCAGCTTCCAACGGTTGCTGATCTGTAATGAAAATAGACACAACAAAAAACTCCAGAACCTTGTCACCTGGCAGTGCCTGAGTATGTGACAGGGCAGCGGCGGGCTCTCTAAGCTAGTAGCTACACACATTCTTGGCCACCAGTTCCAAACCCAAGGTCACACAAGCCGATCCGCTGGCTTTGTTTGTAAGATCCTTTTGAGGAGAACAAGTATAGCTGTGTTCTGGGCACTGGGCTGGAGATTTTCACGCCCAGCATCTCACTCACCCTCCTCTCTAACCCCCACAATGGCGCCACCCCCCCTTCCCTTAGGAGTGGAGGAAGCTGGGCGTGGTGACACCTGCCTGTACTGGGAGCACTGGGGAGGCTGAAGCGGGAAGACTGGCACGTTAGAGCCCAGCCTAGACAATTTAGCAACTTAGTGGGACTCTCGCTCTCAAGATAAAAAAATAATACAAGGGCTGGGGATACAGCTCAGTGTGAAGGGCTGGGATCAACCCCCAGCAGCACCACCAATTAAAAAAAATAAAACAGAGATGAGGAAACGGGCTGGGGAGGCTGGGTAACTTGCCCAAGGCACACGCTCAGTAAATGGAGGAGCTGGGACTCGAGGAGGGACCATCCCCAGTCAGTGTGTTCCTCTAGCACCCACTTTCAGCTCTGGCAGTGGAGCATATCGGGGTGATCTGCAAGGAGCAAGGAAGGGATGAGCAGCTGTCAAATGCCCCGGCCGGGCGTGGGGGGAAGGCAGACCCCCACTCATTTCGGGAACACAGAGCTGACCCTCAGCACCAGGGCCCAGGCCGGTCAAGGTGTCGCTGAGTGACACAGCCACACCTGCCACCCTGGTCACCACCCTTCCTACAGGGAGGAAGAAGGCTTCCTGGCACCGTGCTGGCTCCCAACCGGGCAGGGACCCAAGGGAAGGGCATTCGAATGCACAGAGCTGAGGACAAATCCAAGGATGGAAGACAAGGTGTTCAAAACTCAAGCTGCTGGAACTGGGCTCACATGATGCTGCCTGCCTGTCATCCCAGCATTTGGGAGGCTGAGACAGGAAGACTGCTGTGTACTTGAGGCCAGCCTGGGATACACAGTTCAAAAGCCAGCCTGAACTACACAGCAAGACCCTGTTTCAAAAAACTAAAATGAAACAAAACAGAATACTCAAGTTGTTGGCTCTAGGAGCTTCGAAGTGACATACACAGCAGAAACGCATCAAGTCGTGCATTTAGGGTTTGCGCATTTTATTACACATAAACAAACCTCAATTAAAACCACAACACAACCCTTTCTCTCCCCCAGGGCTGGAGACGGATCTCACACATGCCAGGCCCCAAACCTGTCTCCTACAAGGCTTCCAAGCACTTCTGGGAGCCTGGCCCAGGCTCTGCCCCTCCCCAAAGCAATGCTGAAGCAGGCTTCTTCCTTCGCGTTCAGGGACCACACAGGCTCCCCCACATGCAGCCTGGCTAAGACAGAAACCTGGTTCAAAGAAGTAAGACGTCCCCTTTCCTTAGAAAGTCACTCTAGAAAGGGTGTCGAGCCCACTTACTTCATAGATTTTCGAGGACGGATCGAGCTTTGCTGCCTGGGAGATGTGGGCCCGGTGTTCTAGCGAAGGCAGGAACTGCACAAGGGAACACCACAGAAACGGCTGAGGCCCTTCAGGCGGCTAACCGAGGCCCACCTGGACACCAGGGACGCCTGGACCCCCGGGACCCGGGCCTGCCCTCTCCAGAGACTTGCTGTTGCTCCTCGGTAAGAGGCACAGGGAGCTCAGGAACCTGTGGGGATGCACAGCAGCTACTCACCATCCTGAATGGGTTTTCAAAGGACTCCATGATGTTCTGGGCCTTTTTCTGTGCGACCGTTAGTGGAGTCTTTCCATTCTCCTCAGCACTGGGTTCCTGCAGGGACAGACGAAAACCGATCACGATCGTGTTGTGACACCAGCATGCAAGCCTGGCCCGTAAGAGTAATGCCGACATCGGTGGCTACGCTCTCCGAAGCTCTCCTGTGGACAAGGCCCTGTGCCCGTGACGGCAGTCAGGTGCAGCATGTACATGTCTGTGCCACTGTGCCCGCCGCTCTCACCACCTGACAGCTGCGTACTGAGGCTTGGAGAGGTCATGGAAATCTTTCAGAGCCTTTGGCTAGTGTAGTAGAATAGGGATTTAAACTCAGATCTGCTTGAGGCCTTAACTGATGCCTGAAATTTAACAGTATATATCTTTCTGGGGAATGAACGGAATCTGTAACAGTGTCCTTCCCTAAAATGTGTGCAATGTTTGCTCAATCTGCGGTTGTGTTCCCTTGTATCAGAACCCAGCAGGGCTGTGTCTGTGCCTGCAGTTTGTATCAACAGCCTTCACTGCTGAATCTCCTGATGGCTGTTAACCCGGTGCTTAGGAGGCTGAGGCAAAAAGATTGAAAGTGAGCGCAGCTGGGGGAATTCATTGTCTTAGCAAGACCTTGGCTCAAAATAAAAAATAAAAAAGGGAATGTAGCTCAGTGCTAAGGCTCTGAGTTCAATCTCCAGGACCAGAAGCAAAAAAACAGAAACACCCAAACCCTAAAGCTCCTACACGGTGGTGGTGGTGCTAGGCATTGACCCCAGGCCCTCACACGTACTAGGCAAGTGCTCAGCTACTGAGCTACACTCCCAGGCGAGGGTATTTGTTTCTGCAGTGCTTGGGACTGAGGCCAGGGCCGGGCACACGTAGCTGTGAACTACTTCCCCATCTCTTCTTATGAATGGTGGAAGCAAGACCCAACCTAAATTCATGTGATTAACTTAGAAATGCGTATGAAGTCCAAGCCAGCACATCCTGCGGGTGACATTCCATCCCCCTCAACACTGGGACGATGAGATGGCTGTGATTTTAATCCTATAGCTTCTGTATCTCAGCTTTTTAAAATTATATGCTTCTGGTATTGGGGTTTGAGCCCTCTGCCTCACATTTTTTATTTTTACTTTGATATTTATTTATTTATTTATTTATTTATTATTTTTACTTGAGACAAGGTCCAACTAAGTTATCCACTATGGCCTCGAACTTGTAATCTTCCTGCTTCAGTCTCCTGGTAATGGGGTTATTAGTCTGCAGCTCGGCTCATGGCTCTGTGCGGCTTTATCATCCAAGCATTCAGTATGCCTGACACCTGCTCTTATCTAAGATGGGTAATATTCTTGTTTCTCAGCTCTTTCTGAAAATCACCTCCCCGCTTTCTCGAAGTCTATAGTCCTCAGACCTTCACCAGTGTGCTTTCCTTTCATCTCTGCTTACTTCAGTATGAAGCTGTCCTGCCCGGTGGATGCACTCAGGCCTTCCTTTTGCAAGGAGCCCAGAGTTCTGATCCCCGGTAGCCGGACGGGGACAGACAGGAAGGTGCTGTTGCAGCCCTGTGCACATCCCAGGAGCCTCGCCCAGCCCGTGAGCCAGCAAGTTCTCCAGGATGGGCAGTCACTAATGACAGTCTTCCCCAAAAGCACCTGTAGCTGGTGCCGGATGCGGTCAGGCACACGCAGCCTGGCTCCGTGTTTAGCACACAGAGACTCACTGCCCTTGCGGAGCCCCAAGGACCGTCCCTCTGCTGTGGCTGCCTGAAACCGCTGCTCTGCCACCTCAGCCCACACCCTCCTCCCTCCAAGCAACCATCCCTTGAAGGCTGCTTCACACACAGTGCTCATAGGAGGAGCCTCCCCCGAGTGCTCGCTTCTCCACGCCGCTCCCCATGCTGCAGTTTTCCCTCTGCCACGGTGTCAGAGGTGTGTGCAACCCTCCAGCCAGAGCCCTTTCCCTGCTATGGTCTGGGGCAGGCACCAGGGCCTCATGTGCCAGCAAGTGCTCCACCAAGCTGCAGCCCGGCCCCTCAGCCTGCGGGGTAAACCCCACAGACCCAAGGATCTGTCTCTGCGCCTCAGCGGAGCTTTCCCATACTCACGCTGAGTACGGTGACGACAGCTTTGGCGAGAAGGCACTGGGTGTCCAGCGGAGTCTCCTCTTTCGGGTCAGCAAAGAGGCTTGCCTGCTTCCGCGCTGGCACGGGCCCTGGAGGTGTGGGAGTCGGCAAGCTCAGAGCTGCAAGCTGTCGGCCCAGGCGGTGGCCCACCTCCTTCGGCATCCACAGGGAGGCCCCCACCTTACCAGCAGCGGGGGTGACTGGGTAGCTATCCGGAGGGGCGTGAGAGCAGTCGTGAGGTCCAAAGAGAACATTCTCCAGCCTCTGTATCAAAGAGGAGCCAGCGAGCCACATGTAAGACTTGCATGCAAGCCAAGAGCACTCAGCCGGTACACTCAGAGCTAGCCAGGCCTGTTGGGCCCATCTGTGCCCGCTCACCCCACCCGCCAGGGCGGCACTCTACCTCAACACCGGGCCGTGGTCCGCTCTTCTTCACTCCAGCTGTAGTCTCAGACTAGGGAAGAAAGGAGGCGATTGAGGAAGACTGTTCAAACTCAACGACAAGGGGTTCTCCCTGCAGACTGCGCTGCACCATGAGGAGCCCCTCAAAGAGCCTGAGACGCCCTCCCCTCCCCTCCTCCTGTTCTCACTTCCGCGCCTGACATGATTCCAGAGCCAGGAGGGAGGACCTTCTCCAGCAGCCACAAGCTCTACCTGGACAAACTACATAGCTAGGGAAGACCTGGTTTTCCTTCGGCGGTACACAGCAAAGAACCTCACGATTCCTTGCACACAATGGGCAAGCACTGTACCGCTGAGCTACACCCCAGCCCAGGAAGACATGTTAACATTTCTTTCTGCCCGAAAGACTGCAGATATCTTTATTATCAGATGATTCTTTTCTTTTGCTTGTTTTCTTTTTCTTTTTCTTTTTTTCCCCTGGTACTGGGAATCGAACTCATGACCTCGCGCTTGCCAGGCAGGTACTGCGCCACTGAGCTAAATCCCCAGCCCCTTTTTGCTTGTTTTCTTGAGACAGGTTCTCACTATGTAGCCCAGGCTGGTCTCAAATTTACAGTGATCCTCCTGCTGTGGCCTCCTGAGTGTTGGGATTATAGGCAGTGCCACAATGTCTATTTCTCAGATGATTCTTTGATTTTGGCTTTCTGGGTCAATAATTTTTCAAACAATTACAAATATGCCTTATCACCTACCAATACTACTACTGAACCAAACTGCTTAGAATTATTGCAGTAAGGGCTAGATGCAGCTCAGCGGTCCAGCACCTACCTTGTAAGAGCAAGGCCCTGCATTCAGTCCCCAGTACTCCCCCAACCAAAAAAAAGAAAAAAGAAAAACTGTTCCATTAAAACACAAACCAACTGAACACTTACTCTATTTTATGAAATAAAATGTTGCCCAGTTGCATAATGGGAAGCAAAGCCAACTAACATATTTAAACAAAACAAAAAGATCTCAATACAACCCAGTGTGGGAAAAAGGTTTGTCAGCTGTTCCTCAGACAAAAGATTACTATTGAGAACATATAAAGAACTAAAAAAAACCAGACCTCCCAAATTTAAAGACCCAGTTCAAAAATGGGCATCTGAGATGAATACATGCTTCTCAGATAAAGAAATACAAACAGCAAATAAATATATGAAAAAATGTTCAACATCACTGGTCATTCGAGAGATGCAAATTAATTCAACACTGAGATTCCATCCCACCCCGGAAAGAAAGAAATCAACCAATAACAAATGGTGGCTGGGCTGTGTGGAAAAAGGAACCTTTCTACATTGTTGGTGGGAATGTAGACTGGTGCAACCACTGTGGAAATCAGTGTGGGTATTCCTCAAAAAACTAGGATTGGAGGTCCCATCTGACCCGGCTATTCCCCTTCTGGGTATCTTCCCAGATATAGAACACAGCAATGTATGTGCATCCATGTTTACAGCAGCACAATTTGTAATAGCTAAATCTTGGAAATAAGCCAAATGTCCATCAATCGAGGAATGAAAAAAGATGTGGTCTTTTTATACAACGGAGTATTACACATCCATAAAGAAGGATGAACTGGAAACTTATCTAGGTAAATGGATGAAACCTGAGACCATATTCATAAGTGAAATAAACCAGATGTCCATGTGTAAACACTGTATTGTCTCCCTAGTGTGAGAAACTGAAAGAGTAAATAAGATCCAAAATACACAATATTATAAAATGGGAAGAAACTTCAAAAGGAAAGAGAAACTGGAATGGGGGAATGGAGAAAAGAAGGGAAAACCGAAAGGCAAAAAAATATATATAAAAAAATAGTTAAGATAGTTACACTACTACTTTCTTTTAGTTCATTGAAAAAAAAGTTTGTAGTAATATTGTTTCAGCAATTAAATGATATCTTGTACCCTGAGTAACTAACTTAAAGATAACAATATGTAATGTATTAACCATTGTTACCCTCCTATTATCTTGTTTTGAAATTTTTATTTATTTTCTCTTAAAAAAAACCCACCTCAATGAAAACATGCAAAGCTAGTATTACCCTCTGCATCACCTGCATAGCACAGGCACTTGTGCACCTTCCGATGCATTACACACTCAGACATGTATCTGAATTGTCAGTGACATGCCCCACTTTCATGTAAACTTGTCTGAACTTCAGCATCTCCTTCACAAAGCCAGCCCTTCTTGAATTCCTGACTCTATCCATGGTTCTCATCACTTCCCTCTCACCTGGGCTTTCAATTTGGAGTGAGCTGGCTGTGCATGCTGGCACACGCTTGCAATCCCAGCCGTCCAGAAGGATTGTAAATTCAAGCCCAGCGTAGGCAGCTCAGCCAGACTGTGTCTCAAAAACAGCGCTGGGGAAACAGCTTAGTGTGAAGGCCCTGGGTTCAGGGCTCAATACAACAAAACAGAACAAGAAACACGTACGGTAAATGGTCCTGGACTCCACCTTCATTCTCTTCAAACCCATTTGCTGTCTGGGAAGGACTGCAACAGTATTTAGTGCCCCAAACCGAGTGGCAGCCCTTTCCACCACCCGTTACCACGGCCCCTCTTCTGACGCTCCCTGCATCTCTCCCTTCCACTCTGTGACCACCACGTGCGCTCGGCACTTGCTTCCTTCGTGGCCTGCTGCCAGGCTTCCAAGGCACGCGCCCTGTGCTGAGAACCTACCTCCACCTCACTCTCACCCTAACTGCTTTGTTGAAACAGCTGACTGGCCCAGTTACTAGATGTTCGCTGCACCATCAATAAGGTCATAAAGTACGAGGATGAGTTTTAACTCCTGACCATCATAAAGAAAACGAAGGGGCTGGGGATGCAGCTCAGTAGTACAGCATGCACAAGGCTGCTGGTTCAACCCCAGCCCCCCACCCAGTATAAGCTGACGAAGACCCATTCACTGGATTTCCAAATTTTTGCCTCGTATAGGTTGTTTAGGATGGAGAGCAGCTCAGGAACACAGGAGACCACGAGGAAAGTGTGAGCAGAAAGAACTGGCCTGTGGGTCAGGGCCTTGGAGCAGAAGCACTGGCTTCTTACCTTGAGCAGGGGCATCTCTCGAGCCTGCCGGATTAGAAGGTGCATCTCATTGATCTGCTGCCGTACAAGAGGCGGTACTGGGTTGCAGCAAGCTATGATGCCCTGCGGTTCCCTGGAGACAAGAACACACTCAATTCACTACAGAAGCACAGCCCACAAGAGTGCCTGAGCTCCTGAGAGGCTGCGGTGGGAGGATCCTAAGTGTGAGCCCAACCTGGGAACATAGTGACTCCGCGAGAGCCTGTTTCAAAATATGTAAAAAATAAAAAGGGCTGGGACGCAGTTCAGTGTGAAGGCCCTGGGTGCAATCCCCAGTACTGGGGGAAAAAAAAAAGAGAAAAAAGGATAATGACTGCACAGGGAAGAGCTCCACGGCTAAGCTGCAGACCCAGAAGACAGACTGTGTCAAGGCAGGCCCTGGGCAGCCACCGCCCATGAGCTTGGGTGCACCAGGCTCTCAGCCTGACTGTGCAACAGGCGGGGCTGGAGATGAGCAAGCAGCCCTGCTGGTCCTCCGGCCCGCAGATACGGTTCCTGCTTATGCAGGAACTCAGGTCCCAACAGACTGCAGATACGGTTCCTACTTATGCTTCAACTCATGTCACAAAATGCTTAAGATCACCAGCCCTCCACTTGAGAAAAGTACAGATGAGAGAACTGGAGAGGTTTCCTCCCTAAGTGGCTGCCAGAGGCTCGGAGACTGACACCGAACTTCATTAAGGCACAGTCACCAGGACTTCTCACTTCACAGGTGTCAGTGCTCGCAAGGCAGCCCTTGGGCTGACGTGCGGGACTTCTTGGACTTCTACCTTCTGAGCCTAGAGGGCTAATCTTCTCTGAGAACACAGCCTGAGGAAGAGAAGTCAGCAAAGCCTGAACTGAAGGACAGGAGGTGTACGGCGGAGGTCAGACTCAGCCCTTAGACTCACTTAGGCAGCTCCTCAGCTATCTTGAGCATCATGTGGTTTGGCAGAACGTATCTGGAAGCAAACACAACAGGACCACGTGAAATTCAGCCAGCAAGTTCCATTCAGTGCTACAACATGGGGGCAACAACCAGCCTTCACGGCCAAAGGGAAAAAGTCCCGCTCCCCTGTTACCACATCTGCTTAGCCCAGAAGCAAGTGTTAAGGATTCTCAAGTCCTTTACCCGTAGCTCTCGTCCTCCGTGCGAGCTGTTTTGTCCCTCCAGGCAAACAGCAGCTGGAAAGCTGTCAGCTGCTGCGAGTTGAGATGCTTCTTTTGCTTCCGGTACAGTTCAAGATAGGACTCGTCAGTGAAGATCGGTTTGACGAATTTCTGCAAAACCCAGAGAACATTCAAGGTGAGTGGAATCGAAATTGTTCCCTGGGCTCCCGAAAACATTTGGCTCTTGTCACAGATCTAAGGAGCAAAGGTGGGAACCAGACCCTAGTCAGACACGGGCAGCTCGTGTGCTGGGGTTTGTGCGGCGCTGCAGGCTGTACCTTGAGACAGATATCCCTGCTCCGCTGCCACACCGCCTGCAGCTGGGCAGGCTGCTCGTTGCCTCGCTCCCAGAGCTCCAGCCGCATCTTGTCATAGATGTACAGCAGATAGTGGGTGTCGTCCCGGGCGTAGCTGAACATTTCCTCTGGCAGGGGCCTGAAATTGCAGCGTGGGATGTGGCTTCAGCAACTGTCCCACGGACAGCGATCCCACCCACTGGTGGGTGCTAGGACTTTCTGGAGCCACCTGATATCAGTGATTCTCTCACAGCTAGTACTCTGGCCGCAAGGGCATTTCCTACACCAAACTGTTACTACGACAGCTGGCGGAGGGGAAGGCAGGGTAATGATATGGTTAGAATGAGGCCCCAAGCTCTACTTGTCTGATCTTGGGCAAGTTCCTCAACCTGAGTGTCACTGGCCTCCCTTGTGACATGGTGACAAGCATTTCACAGGCTGCTGTGAGGATGACACGGAACACCTCTGAAGAACTCAGTCCAGGGGAAGGGCTCAACAGCAGGGACTGATTTTCAGAAAATTAATACATTTTCTTCTTGTATTTG
Organism: Chinchilla lanigera; assembly: GCF_000276665.1. Classification (NCBI taxonomy): domain Eukaryota; kingdom Metazoa; phylum Chordata; class Mammalia; order Rodentia; family Chinchillidae; genus Chinchilla; species Chinchilla lanigera. Next base: position 2,613,050 of record NW_004955486.1, on the reverse strand, counting down.
GACTCTCCCTCCACCCACCCCACCCACCCATGTACTGGGGATTGAACCTAGGGAGTGCTGAGCTACTTCCCCATCCCTGTAAAATTTTTAAATTTTGAGACAAGGTCTCACTAAGTTGCCCAGAATGGGTTGGAACTTGTGATCTTCCTGCCTCAGCCTCCCAAGTTACTGGTATTTCAAGTGCATACCACTGCACCTGGCCCTGTTATATTTCGAGTTTCTACTACTACTACTAGTTCTTTGCACTGAACCTAGGCTTTTCGCACTCAGCTACATCCCAAACCCTTTAAATTTTTTCTATTTTAATACAGGGTTGCACTAAGGCACAAAGCTGCCCAGGCTGGGCTTGAACCTCCTCCTTCAACCTCCCAGAGTGCTGGGATTACAGGTGTGTGCTACCACATGTGGCTTCTTTTCATTTCTGCTATTTAGAAAGCCTGGCTTGTGGAGCTGGAGAAAAGCCTGGTGACGTGTTCACGTGACCCTGCAGCCCATGGAGGCAGCCTGTCCCTGAAAGTGCTCAGCCGGGCAAGGCTTCCCGAGACTGTGACTGGCCTGTGCGACAACAAACGCAAATGCCAACCCGAAGGCACAGTGCACTCAGCTTCTCGCACACATCCAACCACTCCTGCCAGAGAGCCGAGCTGCCCAAGGCCACTGGACACGGCACATCTTCCCAGCAGGCTGAGTACATCAGTCAGCCCCATGTAAACTGCACATCACCACCCTGAAGTTTCCTATTGCTTTTGTGCTGCAGAGAACACCTGCAGAGAAGCCTGGCGCCGTGCATCCCCAGGTCAAACAGGGCTGCAGCCTGAGCCCGGGCTCCGTGCTGAGACATTAACGACTGCCCGGCTTTCTTTGCCACCCACGCCTCCTCCTCAAGTGCAGCTAACCGTATCCTCCAGTCTGCCAGCTGGTACTGCTTGTTGGACTCCACGCCACAGTACAGCCTCAGCAGGTGGTCAAGCGAGTGCCTGCCCAGGTTGAGAAGGCGTGCGGCCTGATGGGTATCGAACATGTTCACCACGTACAACCCAAAGTCCTTCTGCAGCCACTCGATGTCGGAATCGGCACCATGGAAGACCTGAAACGACACCAAAGCCATGCTGTACTCCACAGAAGGAGGCGCTCGTCTCTGAGTTAACTGTATCTCCAGCTTATTGGAACACTAGAAATGGAAGCAGTATGACAGCGAGACATATACAGTTTTAAATGCTTAATTTGGGCTACAGCCTTCATCTGTCCTCCTAATTGTACACAGTTAAGGGCTGAAACTGCTACCAGCCAAAAGTCTGGGGAAGTAGCACGATTAGCTCCAACAGTGTCTCTAAGTCCAAGCAATGCTGATGGCTGCAGTGCTCAGCCTGATGATTTACCACGTTTCTGGTGGTAATGAGCTACAGCTGAGCTGTTCCCACAGCGTTTACAGACTAGCAATTAGCATGTGGAGGCAGGTACTGGGAAGGGCTGGCTGACCTTCACGATGGCAGGGTTGGTGAGGCTCTCGTTGAGAATGTACATGTCGCTGCGAAGCTCCAGGGTGTCCACAATGAAGTCTTCTGTGCGGGTGGAAATCTGCATCAGGCAGGTCAGTCCTAGGAAGCTTCTGTAAGAGTGGTGCTAACACGGGTACAAAAGGGAGTGGGAAAATGACATCACTAGGCTTTCCTCGACCGACCTGGAGAAGTCAGCTAGAGGAAAGCTACACGATTAACTATTAACAAAGAAACAGGTGAAATCAGTGCTAGTTTTATATTTCTCAAGTAGGTGAACTCATAGAAAATGTAAGAAGTCCACACTCTAGTTCAATTACAAGATACCTCCAAGTCTACAGCAAATGCTTCACAATTCAGGAGCTTCTCGTTGAGTTCCACAAGTCCGTCCAGGGAGGACACAAAGTGGCAGGGAGTTTCTTCTACAGGTCTGTATAACTGGAGTGAGAAAGCACAGCACAGTGAGAAAAAGGTGACCTTCAAAACCACCGCCGCTGAAGTACACAGTGAATTATGCAACCAAGAAACATCAAGCCATACCGTTCTACTTTAAAGACACTCAAGGAGTGGTAAAGTTACAGCAAATAATTGACTGACTTCCTTCTTCAGGCTCCGCAGATAACCTTAAACTAAGGCGGGGGCACTAACCTGGGGTTGTGGCTTTTGAAGCACCGAGTCTGGTGGAGTAAAGTGATCCAGTTCATACTGATAAGGATGTGCAAACCTGAATGAATAAATAAAACAGAGATCTTCTTAATTCCATGATTCATAGGAGAAACACCCACTCTAATCCAGTTTGTAAAAACAAGTGAGGAAAGACAGGTTGTTATGAAAACCTCTTTATAATATAAAGCATTGTATCAGGCATGGCGGTGCACACCTGTAATCCCAGCACTCGGGAGGCTGATGCAGGAGGATCGCTGTGAGTTTGAGACCAGCCTGGGCTACAAAATGAGCTCAAGGCCAGCCTGAACTGCATAGTGAGACCCTGTCTCAAAAAGACCAAAAAAAAAAAAAAAGCATCACAATTGCAGTATTTATTCGAGTGCATCAAATAAATCAGTTGATACCTGATTACCCCCTACACCATGCCCGTCCTGTTTTTGGTTTTTTGAGATAGGGTCTCCCTAGGAGATTCAAACTGGCCTTGAACTCAGTGATCCTCCTGGTTCAGCCTCCTAAGTGCTGGCATGCTTTACCAGGCCCTGCAGCTTTACAAACATTTGAATATTTATTTGCAAAACACTGTACGGATGATGCTGTAGATAATATAAACATGGTAAAATGAGTTGGGCACAGCACGCACATGTGTAATGCCAGCATTTGGGAGGCTGAGGCAAGATCTAGGCAGTATGAACTAGATCATTTCACTACCTAGCAAGACCCTGTCTCAAATAAATAAATAAACAAATAAATAAATAAAAATGTACAATGCCTTATGGTGTGCAGTATCAAGTTTGTAAAGTTAGAAAGACGTGCAAATATTTGAGTTGGCCAGGCGCTAAATGTTAAGTTTTTTTGTCCCTCTTTCCTGTATTTCCATAAAAACCCCAAGTCTGAGCTGAGTGCAGTGGTGCACACCCGTTATCCTAGCACTCTAGGAGGCCGAAGCAAGAGAACTACAAGTTGGAGCCGAGCCTGAGCAACTTTGTGAGACCCTCTCTCAAAATGAAAAATGAAAATGAGCTAGGGATGTAAAACAGTGCAAAGGTCCTGGGTTCAATCCCCAGTACTACGAAAAGAGGGAAACTAGAACAAAACAGTCCTGACTCTTCGGTGAGTCCCGTGAGATAGGCACCACCCTTCAGTGCCTCTCCTTTCCTAGCGCCTGGCCTGTGGCCTTCCGAAGCGGAGGCAGCCGAAGGAACGGGTGCACGAGTGGATGGACCAAACGGAGAAGACGGCCAGCGCCAGCAGGTCTAACCCGCTTTCATCACTACACTGAAGTCCATCTTTTACTTTCGGTGGTGGTTCTGGGTAGCAAACCCAGGGCTTGCCATGCTAAGCACACACTCCGCCACTGAACCACACCCCCAGGCTATTTGTCTATTTTAAGCAAAGTTGTCCCATGATGCTCATGCTGCAGTGAAAAACCCCTCTTCATGCTGAATTTGTTAGTGAGCTCCTCCTCCTGGGGCAGTGCTGTGCAGGCCCCGAGAGCACAGCAGGAGGCTCAGCCACGGCCCGCGGGAGACGAGGTAAAAGCCCTGCTCCTCAGGCTCTGTCTGTACATTCTATAAAAGGGAAGAAACCAAGTGCAAATGGGGCTGGAAGGTGGGCAGAGAGCTCAGACCCCAGCACTTACATGTCCTGCTCAATCTGCTGCGTTCGCTGCTGATGGATGAAATCTGCCAGGGCAGGGGGCACATCCAAGTCCTCAGGCCGGTCCTGGGGGCGTTCCCGCCTTTCCTTAGAGAGAACTGGAGACCCAAGCAGTGACAATATCATCAAAAAAAGGATGCACACCTTCCCGTCTTTCCCAGCTTTGGAGGGGTACCTGACTCCCTCTGAAGACAGGAGACAGGCAGAGACCGTCCTGCTCTAGGCTGCCTTTTGCAGCAGGCTGGAGGACAGACTCCAACACAAACAGGGGCAGCGCTGCTCACCCTGAGGGAGGGGCTTCTGGGCATTGGGCTTGATGAAGATCTTAGGGAGAAACGGCGTGTTGGAATTGTCGATCTTCTCTCGGAACTTGAGCTGAGGCCGGATGATATTTTTGGCATGAAGCAGCCGGAAGGTTTCGGATTTGGCTTTTTTGCCATATTCTCCTGCCTATGATCAATGTATACAAATATGTTTTAACATAGCAACTTGATGAATTAGAAAAGCAAACTGCAATTTCTGTCTTCCAAGGAGACAACAGCCTCATTCTAAGACCCATTCCCTGACTCAGACTGCACTGTGTTTACGAGAAGAAGCTAGAGCAGGCAGTGCCAGTTCTGTGTCCAGGAAGTGCAAACAGAAATGCCAATTAGAATGGCCGAAGCTCTGCCGTAAGGCTCGCAACAGGAAGGAGCTCTAGTTAGCCCGCAATGCCACCCTCACCTTCCGGTTCCAGCTGGACACTACTGTTTTGGGGACCTCGAGGCCTGCAGGGAGGACCGGCTGCTGATGCTTATTCACACCCGACGCTTCGTCCAGTAAAATACCCTGAAAGGAGGGAAGGCATTAGGTAACTGCTTTCCTTAAGGTTAACAAAGCTAATCACTTGACATTAAAAAAAATACATTTACAGACTTATGTGTAAGACTATACATACAGATGAATGGATCACTGATTGTATCAAATCATGCCGTACATCAGAAATGTATTTGTTACAAAAAATTAAAAATTTTTAATTTTTGTTTTATTAGTGTATGTTTACATTACCTAATGACTACATTCCTTGTGGGGAGTTGGTACATATACATAAAACATCTTAATTCTTGTTAAAAAAATTATTTAAAAAAGTGTATCACTAGGCTGGGTGTGTTTTTGTACATGTAAACCCAGCAACTGGGAGGCTGAGGCAGGAGGATCATCATGAGTCTGAGACCAGCCTGGGCTACATAGTGTGTTCAAGGCCAGCCTGAGCTACACAGCAAGACGGTGTCTCAAAAAACAAAGAAACCAAAACATCACAAAAAAGTGCGCATCACTATATGAGTGGCAATTAGAAAGTGATACCAAGTAATAAACATGTGCTTAAGGGCAGGCAGAGCAATAATCACTCCCAAATATGACTGACTACAGCTGAGAACTGGGCTGAAAACTCAAACATGATTTAACAGTGTGATGTGGCAATAAAGTAAAGGTAGAAGATTAACTACATTAAGCTCAGCCATAGACGTGCTGGGCATGTGGCTCGTGACAGCGTGCCTGCCTAGCAATGCACAAGGCACCAGGCTTCATTCCTGGCACTGAGGGAAAACTGAAGCAGCAGAGTATTTAGAATGAGCACAGAGGTAGGCCTGATTAGTCTGCAGATGTGGAGGGTCAGTTTTGGGTACTACCAACGGAAGCGCACACCAGTGAGAGAGGACACTGTCCCTGGACTTGAAATAAGATGACAGAAGAATCCAGTAAAACAATGTGTTGGGCATCAGACTGAGCAGAGATGACTTCACAGGAAGGAAGAGCACAATTTCACTATCTCCAGGACTGTCACTGGTAGAAGATTAGATTTATTCTGGATGACCTGTTTAATTCTGTAAGTAATGTTCTGCTATAGAGTAAGGAATAGGTTGAAGATAAGCTAGACAGGATAATACAGTACTCCTTCCATCCTGTGGGGTGGGGTGTTCGGCACACTGTGAATAGCAGTAAGAATGGACTAAGTTTTGGCTGGGCTGGTACAGAGGCCTCTTCTAATACAAACCAAATTTGCACATTAGAAAGGTAGATTTGTAAGCAGACACTTAAATAGGCTTCTATAGGAATTTTTTTTTTTTTTTTAAGATAGTGTCTTGCTATGTAGTTCTAGCTGGTCTTGAACTTCTTATGTAACCCAGGCTGGCCTTAACTTGCAGTGATCCTCCTGCCTCAGCCTCCTGAGTGCTGCGATTACAGATGTGTGCCACAACACCCAACTTTTTTTTTAAGAGCACTGATATTCTGAAGACAACTGCAGTTACTTTCAAGCAAAAAGATGCCAGTTACTGGAAGAAGGGGAGGTTATGCCTGGTACGAAATGCTAAACTCATTTCTTTTTCATTTTCTAAACTGCGTGGCGAAGCTCCAGTGGCGCAACTTGTTAGTGTGCGGTACTTGTATAAAGTGCTTGGATTTCTCTTTAGATTTTAATATAAAAAGCTCTGTTTGTTAGTTCATGCAAGTGTGTGGTGAAGTACTCACCACTCTCTCTAGAATCACATCGTTGGTATCAACTAGCAAATCGAACTTGTCCTCCAACTCAGTCGCTTTGCTTCGGTCCTTAATGTTGCTCCGACACCCATGATACTGCATCACCCTACTCATGCTGAGAAAGGAAACGCACCGTCAGTCTGGGGGCCTTTATTTCATTTGCTGAGAATATGGGGGAAAACTTACATGGCTGGCTCAGACCACTCCCAATATTTTTTGATCAACCTAATGAAACCTATACCCTACAGCAACCTTTAAAAACCAATGCCTGGTTTATTTCACTTAGGAGTATATGCACATGTGTAAACATCGTATTGTCTCTCTAGTGTAAGAAACTGAAAGAGTAAGTAAGATGCAAAAGGTACAGCAGATATTGTGAAAGGGAAAGAAACGGCTCAAAAGGAAAGAACAACTGGAATGGGGAAAGGAGAAAAGAAGGGAGAGAAAAATATACATATACACACACACAAGATAGCTAATACAATTGTACAACTAATTTCTATTCATTGAAAGGAACACGTAGTGCTTATATTGTTTGATCAATCTTACACGCCTATATTTTGTAATCTGAGCAACTACTTTGAAGATAACAACATGCAATAACCGTTGTTAATTTCCTATCGTGTTGTTTTGAAATTGTGTATAGTTTTTAATTTTTTTTTTCTCTTAAAAAAAAAATAGCCAAAAAACCCAAATGAACAAAACAAAACAACCCCAATGCCTGAGGGCTGGGCACGGAGCTCAGGGGTAGAGCCTGTTCTTGGCCTGCTCAAGGCCTGGGGCTCCATCCCCAGCACCAAAAACAAACACTGCCTATACGGCAATGGCAAAGATGAATGTATTTTTTGTTGTTGTTGTTGTTGTTTTTTTTTTTTTTTTCTGGTACCAGGAATTGAACTCACAACCTTGCGCTTGCCAGGTAGGCACTGTGCCACTGAGCTAAATCCCCAGCCCGGCAAAGATGAATGTAAACAAGAAAAATACGATTTTTGATTTTAAAAGTTTTTAAAAGTAAGTAGGCAGAGTGTGGTGGTGCACAGTAGTCCCAGCACTTGGGAGGCTGAGGCAGGAGGGTTGCTGTGAGTTTAAGGCCAGCATGTACTACACACTCAGATGCTGTCTCAAAAAAAACCAAAAAAAGGTAAGTAATACTGCTAATGGTGTAGCCTTGTGCAATTTACTACATCTTACTAAGACTTTACTCCTCTGTAAGTTTTTAAAAATTTTTTTTTATTTTAAAGAGTAAAAGAAGGATAACATAATACTAGGGGGGGCTTACCAAATTACAAAGTGGCAGGAAATTATCAATGGTTATTGTTTTACATATTGTTATCTACAAGATAGTTTCTCAGGAAAACAAATAGACAAATAGTGAGTTACAGACAAAAGAGGTAGATTATCAATAGTTGTACTATACTTTGGTATCTTCAAAGTGGCTTCTAAAGAAAATAAATAGAACTATACCTGAGTGACCTACTGAATAATCATTAACTATTCTCAATGGTTGTTGTAGGAAACACATAATAATAAACATGCATCCATTATTCCTCTGTTAATTGAAGATATAAGCTGTGCGTGGTGGCGCATGCCTGTAATCCCAGCACTCAGGAGGCTGAGGTAGGAGGATCTTTGCGAGTTCAAGACCAGCTTGGGCTACAAAGTGAGCTCAAAGCCAGCCTGAACTGCATAGCAAGACCCTGTTTCAAAAAGACAAAAAAAACCCAAACACCTCAAAGCTTCCTTAAATTCTAAAAAAACCATATGACACTATCTAAAAAATGGGACTCTGCATTTTATCCCCCAATACCAGGGACTGAACCCATGGCCTTTGCACTGAGCTACATCTAAGCCCTTTTCTATTTAGAGGTTAAGATTTCATTAAACTGCCCATCATACTGAGCCAAAACTTTCTCTTTTTGGGGCGCAGGGGTACCGGAAATTGAACTCAGGACCTCATGCTTGCCAGGCAGGCGCTGCACCGCTGAGCTATATCCCTGGCCCTGAGCTCAAACTGTCAATCCTCTGCTGACTCAGCCCCCAAGAATACTAGGATTCCAAGCATGTGCCACCAAGCCCAGCAGCATTAATTATTTAACATGGGAGATCTAATCCTGTCATGTAACAGTTAAAATTAACGTTTATGTATTATCTGTCCTAATACCTTTATTTTCAGTTGTTTTGTTTTGTTTTGGTTTTCTGAGATAAGGTCTCACTATGTAGTTCAGACTGGCCTTGAGTTCACAGTGATCCTCCTGCTTCAGCCTCTTGAGTGCTATGATTATAGGTTTGTGCCACCATGCCCAGTCACCTTTTTTTTTTCCTCTTTATTTTCATTTCTTTCGCTAACATATAAAGAGGTGAAAAAAATTATTCACCTCTTTAGTTTCATTTCTTTCACTAATTTAAGAAAAGAAGCTGGGCGTGGTGGCACATGCCTCTAATCCCAGCACTTGCCTGTAATCCCAGCACTTGCCTGTAATCCCAGCACTCATCTGTAATCCCAGCACTCACCTGTAATCCCAGCACTCACCTGTAATCCCAGCATTTGGGTGGCTGAGACAGGAAGATGTTTGCGAGTTGGAGACCAGCCTGGGCTACAAAGTGAGCTCAAGGCAAGGCTGAACTACATAGCAAGACCCTGTCTCCAAAAGGCAAAAAAAAAGAATACATGGTACTTACCACTGGAGCAACCTGTCCCCCTGTGTTTCACAAAACGCCTGGAAGCCAGGAAAACTTCGGTAAAAGTCATACTCGTCACCAAACTGTGGCAGGCCTCCAGACGCCTTGGTGACTGCCACCACCGACCCAAGAGCAAACTGTCAAAACCAAGGAAAGAGGGTACATTTTAAACACGGATCTTCCTTCAGTAAATCACTGTTTTGAAGACCTACTATACCTTGTATATAGCATATGCGGTGCTAGACAATAAAGGTCTTCACTTATTCATCCATCCAACACATTTCATTTCTTGTGACTCACCCCCAAGCCCTTTTCAGCCCTGAGGATTCAATGGTGAGCACAAAACCAAGTTTGGGGCTTCCATCTTTGGAAGAGCAAGGAGAAAGAAAAATACATACGCAGTCCCGTGTTCCTTGATAACTAGCATATGTTCTGAGAAATACATCAAGTGATTCTGAAATCATGTGAGCATAGAGCATACACACACTAAAATGGTTATAGGGGCTGGGGATTTAGCTCAGCGGCACAGCGCCTGCCTGGCAAGCACGGGGTCGTGAGTTCAATTCCCGGTACCAGAAAAAAATAAAAAAATAAAAAAATAAAATGGTTCCGATATCCTTGGCCATGTAAACTGTGGGAGCACTACCCTATGGGTGGTCTATCATTAACCAAAAACATCATTACACAGTGCATGACTACATAATACAACTAACATTTAAAATGACCTGAATTCAAATCTTGGCTCTGCTACCTGTGAACTTAGACTTTGCAGTGCTAGGAATTAAACCCAGAGCCTCATGCCTGCAGGGCAGTAATCTAACCACTGAACTACATCTCCAGTCTTGAAATGACATTTTCAGCAAGCTATTTCATTTATTTACTTTTGCCCTCAAAAAAAGGGCATAATAAAAACTGCAAACCCTACATGTTGCGAAAATTCAGCAAGGTAGTGGAACCATGTAGAACAGTGCCTGCCACATGAATGCTAATATTATGACTCAAGTTCAGATCCCTGAGCTCTCTATAGAAATTTACTGTACCTTTGTGATTTTTTGGTGGGGTACCTGGCCTCGAACTCAGGACCTTGTGCTTGCCAGGCATTGAGCCACTGAGCTAAATCCTTGGCCCTATGATTTTATCTTGATACACATCTAAAAACAATACAAGCATACTCTAGACACTTTGGATGACCAATTTATAACACTGGATTCAGCAAATACCAAGTAGTTCGCTGTTTACATTGTGGAGTAATGAGGAAAAAAAAGTGGCTTTCATTGTAAAGGATGGAGGTCACCTGAAGACCAAATGACAGCACAGTCAGTTCTGTGAATAAATGTTTCCCAAGAGCCGGGTGGGGTGGCACAAACCTGTAATCCCAAAACTTGGGGAGGCTGGGGGAGCAGGATCACTGAGTTTGAGGCCAGCCTGAACTGCACAGGGAAACTCTGCCTCAAAAAGACAAAAGAAAAAGAAAAAGAAAACCAAACAAACCCCAAACCGAGACAAAAAAAAAAAAAAAAAAAAAATGTTTCCCAAGGAAAAAAACATGAAAAGAGAGGTAAGGAATTAAGTCATGATATGGTAATACGGAGGCCTGTAAGCATGTCACCGCAATCAAGGGTACGGCTTGCCAGTCTACGAACTACTCAGAGCCAACTAAATAACAGTACAAATGAGATATACTGTGAGTTGAGTTTTCGCAAATTTCTTTCTTTTTGGTTTTTTTCCGGTACTGGGGATCGAACTCACGACCTTGCGCTTGCCGGGCAGGCGCTGTGCCGCTGAGCTAAATCCCCAGCCCCTTCACAAATTTCTTTCAAGTCTTTTTTCTTTGGAGATAGAGTCTCACTATGTAACCCAGGCTGGCCTCCAACTCACGGCGATCCCGCTGCCTCAGCCTCCCCAGCGCTGGGATTACAGGCGTGTGCCACCATGCCAGACTGAAGCTCGGTCTACGTTTGTTCATATTTAACCTACGTCTTACAAATAGTTTCAATGCACCCTGTGGGTTTCAAGGATGTAGTGACGAATGTGCCTTGACGCCTGGAGGAGAGGCACTCGGCGGCAGCGGTGACAGGTGACGTTTAACCCCGCAGCCTGACCACAGAGCACCGAGCGTCCCGGAGGAGCAGCGCGACGGGGGCGGGAAGCGCGGCGGCCCGGCGTGGAACGCGCGCCGCAGCCCACCCCTCCCGGGAGCTGGCCAGCCGGCTC
>NW_004955486.1:2515429-2601581 GCF_000276665.1 Chinchilla lanigera | reverse complement strand
CGCCGAGGCCCCGATGCTCCCGGCCGGGCAGGGCCCCCGGGGCCGCCGAGAACGAACTCACCTTCACGAAGCTGTCCGCGTCCGGGAAGCCCGGCAGCACCATCTCGCCGTCCGGTTTCGTAGCGCTGGGCGCCGCCTGGCTCTTGGGCTCCCGGGAACTGGGGGGCGCCATCTTTCCGGCTTGCGCGGCTCTTCTCGCGAGATTCTGCGGCGTGAGGCGTGCGCACTACGCCTGTGCGAGCCCCGGCGTGAGGGGGTAGTGTTTTGAGCCGCTCAGTTAGCAACTTTATACCTTCTATAGCCGGGCGTGGTGGAGCACGCCTATAATCTCAGCATTTGGGAGGCTGAGGCAGGAGGATGGCTGCGAGTTCGAGGCCAGCCTGGGCTATACAGTGCGTTCAAGGGCAGCTTGAAATACATAGGGAAACCCTGACATCCCCAAAAAACTTAAAAAAACCAACAACAACAAAACTTCAGTAATCTCATAGTGTGTCGTCCTACTAAATCCTGTGACCGTGGGTGGGCCCTGGAGGACCCAGGTCCCCGTATATTGAAAGCCAGCATCTCCCTACTTCCCCTCTACAACAGCTTACCACGGCCTGATCTGATGGTGCAGTTTAAGGAGTTCCCCACTTTACGGCCACACAATCATTCCGCTTTGCATTGAGAATAGCGTATCTTTTTTAAAAGGGGTGGGTTTTTTTTTTTATAGCCAATGCTTCATTATAAAAAAGCTCCGTCTTTGGGCTGGGGATTTAGCTCAGCGGCACAGCGCCTGCCTGGCAAGTACAAGGTCATGAGTTCAATTCCCGGTACCGGAAAAAAACCAAAAAATAAAAAAAAAATAATAAAAAGATAAAAAAGCTTCGTCGGAAAGCATGGTGCATGCCTGTAACCCCTGGGGATCCTTGAGGAAGGAGGATTGCTGAGAATTCGAAGCCAGCCTGGGCTACATAGTGAGTTCAAGGCCAGCCTGAAATACACATCGAGACCTCCCTCTCAGAAAAATAAAAACCAAGCCGGGCGTGGTGGCCTATGCCGGTAATCCTAGCATTTGGGAGGCTGAGGCAGGAGGATTGGTGCAAGTTCGAGGCCAGTCTGGGCTACATAGTGAGTTCAAAACAGCCTGAACTACATAACAAGGCACTGTCTCAACAAAACAAAAAACAGAACAAAAAAACCCAAACCACAACAAAAATATTTGTTAGAAGGTAGCTGTGGACCAAAGGAATACAGGAAAAAAAAATACTTCACTTAACTGAGAAGGATTTTCTTTGGAAGAATATTTTAGGCATGCTGGGGGAGTAGATCAGTGTAAGGGGCTCCTTGCCTAGCATGTGTGAAGCCCTGGGTTTCACCCTCAGCACTGTTGAAACACAAAAATCATATTTATCTAATCAATCACTTATCATCGCTGGGCATGGTGCGCACACCCGTAATCCCAAAGCTGAGCTCGGTGCCTATGCTCCCTTGCTGCCATGAAAGTCCCTACGGGCTGCGGCTGACGGCCCCCACCCCACGGCTTCATTCCAGGCCGCCAGTGGAGCCAGCCCCCATTGGGCCTCTTCTCCCCGCTCCACGGGGTGGGCTTCTCAACTCACTCTTGCTCGGCAGGCTCCACCTGTCTGGCTCAGGACCCCGAGGACAGGGACCGTGGCACATACTGAACATCCCCATGTCCTTCACAGTCCCCGGTACCAGCTGCTTACCAACGTTCCATGTTGAAGGAATAGATGCTTCCGTTATTTTTTTATTTACTTTTGCACTGCTGAGAAACAAGCCCGTGGCCCTGTAGTCGAGGCAGGTCTCTCTTGCTGAGCTGCACCCCCAGCCCAGGGGTTCCTTTTCGAACTAATAATTACCAACAAAAAGGCATTCACACAAGTCTTTAAAATTCTGATGTCATTTATTGGCACAAAAGTTATTCAGATACAATGTGGTGTCTACGCGTGGCTACACTTCACACTGTGTGCATTCAGCCGAGTATTTGCTCGAATTCCCAATGCGTCCCAACCTGTCGCTGTCCGTGTTCAGCACCTCCGGGAGGGCAGTTGTGTGTGGAGCTCCTGCTCTAAACACAGTGTGCTCAGACCCCGCCGGGACACTGCCATGTTCCCCAGGGTCCCCGGCCGGCCACGGCCTCGAGACATCTGAATGAACTCCCTCCTGGCAGTTCGGGGCTCGGGTTGAAGTGTGAGTCGCAGCATCCCTGGGTCAAGTAGTGACAGACCCTGGCCACCCGTCTCGGTCCACCCTGCGAACGTTGCCGGCGGCGGGGGACCAGTGAGGTAACAGCATATATGGGCGGCGACAGCAGCTTCTTCCGCTTCCTTCGGGTCCAGGACCCCGACCGAGGCCTCCTCCGTCCAGCCTTCCTGACCGCGGCGACTCTGCTGTTCCCACACTGACACCCAGAGGAGCGGCCTGGTCGTTCTTCGGCCCGCAGACGCCCACCACGAGCTCCGTGAGAAGTCAAACCCGTATCTCTAGTTATGGATCTCCTGTTCCCAGTCTGTGGCTTGATGGGTGTGGTGTGGCTGCGAACCAGATCAAGCCTGTGTTTCTGACAATATCTTCTACAACAGCAGCTAGAAAGTTGGCTCAAGCCAACTTTCAATGTACAGTAGTTCTTTTCATTTACATTCCAAAATACGTAACACGCTTCGGCTTTCCGACTGTGGTTTCGCTTTAGTGGAAGCAGAGACCAAAGCAGAAAGGCCCTGGAGGAGACGCCGCGGCTGCTGGGGCTGCCATTACCAGAAGGGACACCTAGGAAGGCGGGCGGCAAGGGAGAGTTAGTCACTGAGGTGGAGAGGCCAAGCTCCCACTGCCCTGGGGCACGGCCCGAGCGCTCTCCTGACTAAGGACTGATCCTGTGGAACACACAGCGTCTCCAGCCCAGGCTGACGCGGCCATCCCCCTAGGATGCGTCCCTGCACCCTCTCCCCTGCCTCCCAGGCTCAGACAGTGTATCAAAGCTACCTCTACAACCCCAGATCACACATTTATCTGTCTCATTTTCCTCTCTCTGTTACCACTCTGGCTTCTCTTCCAGTGCCCTTCCTGTATCTCTGGAGTGACAGCAAAAATCCAGCAGAAGCCGGGTGGGGTGCACACTTATAATCCCAGCACATGGGAGGCTGAGGCAGGAGGATTGCAGTGAATTTAAGGCCAGCCTGAACTACACAGCAAGACCTTGTCTCAAAAAACAAAACAAGCCTGGGCTACAAAGTGAGCTCAAGGCTAGCCTGAACTGCACACTGAGACCCTGTCTCAAAAAAAACAAAGAGAAAAACAAAAAAAACCCAAAAAACAAAGCAAAGCACCAGCACAACCCTTCACAAGCAAAGAGCCTTGACTCTTCTAAACCATTGCTCTAAATGGAACTTGAACTTCTGGCGCTTGCCTTCCAAACAGGCACCCCAAGAGAACGTGTGGTGAATATAAACTTTTCAAGAGGTTTGAACCTCTGAACCCTTAACTGTCCTTTCTGGCTACCTTTCGGTCTTCTCTCTTCTCTGTGGGGCCTTGGGTGGGGCGCTCCATGATTTTTTTCCAGGGATTGTATTTAGAGGTGCTTTACCGGTAAGCCACACTCCAGCCTTTTTAATTTATTTTGAGACAGGGTCTCACTAAGTTGCCCAGCTTGGCCTTGAACTTTTGATCCTCCTGCTTCAGCCTCTAGACTGGCTGGGGTTACGGGTGGGTACCCAGCTCTCACTGCTGATTTTAGGCAAGTTTCTCTGTGATGCCCACTCACCAGCCAATGTAACACTGGCAGAGGTTCTCGTGGGACGTTGCTTGTTTGATGAGCAGCTCAACTTGCGTTGGGACGTCCAAGGTGTCGTCGTGAGAGAAGTCCCGGCCTAGGAAGGAGAAACAGGACCCCTGGATTCTCACCAGTACCGGCACACTCCCATGTCTCAGCAGCCCAGGGAGCTGAGCCTGACACACACGTACGCTGGTCTTGTGTGGTAAAGGCCGCTGAACCCAGGGCCTCACACTCCTCAGTCCAGCCTCTCCCCTGCATAAACCATCCATGACATTTATCTTTCTGAGATAGGGTCTTGCCATGTAGTCTAGGCTGGTCTTGAACTTGTGGTGATCCTCCTGCCTCTGCCTCCCGAATGCTGGGATTACAGGTGTGCACCACCATGCCAAGCCTCGAGGCAGGGTCTTGATATGTTGCCCACGCTGGTCTTAAACTCGTAGGCTCAAGTGATCCTCCTGCTTCAGCCTCCCAAGGAGCCGGGACTGCAGACGTGTACCATCCTGCCAGGCTGGCTCAGGAGTTTTAACCTCAACCCCCAGCCCTGCCCACTTCTCTGAAGCTGTTCCAGGCAGCGGTCAGCCTTATCACAACCCTTAGGTGGTCACCAGTGACTTGGGCCACCCCTGATCTGTCCTGTCTCTCCACATCAATCCTCCTGAGCTTCGGCTGGAGGCCAGGGCCTCACAGATGCCACTGTGTCTCCCACTGGCCACACCCAGCCGGGCCCCCGAGGTGACTGTCTCCTGTGTCAGTGGCCGTGCCTGCCTGATGCTGGGCAGCCTCCTTCCTGGTGCAGAACACACCTCCTCCAATCCGTCCAGGGCCAGAGCCGGCAGTAGCCGCCACACAAATGCTCAACTGTCATTAAACCCTTCAGGGTTTCCCGCTATCCCACGGACACAGGATGAAATGCGGGCTGCGCGCTCCGCTTGGCATCTCGCACTGCTCCTGCCAGCCTGCCTTTCCTGGGCGGGGAGGTGGGCTTGCTCTTGGGCCTTTTCTCTTGCCCTCTCTCTTGCCACAGGGCCCTTCTACACGCTGTTTCCTTTGCCCAAGTAATACCCCCTCATCAACCCCTTCTTCAGATGCTGGCTCACGGGCTGTTTCCTTGTGGAAGTTTTTCCCGAACTTCTGAGCTAGAGGACGTTCTCCTGTTAAGTGGCTCAGTCTCCTTCCGCCACTTGGTACAGCCGAGACCCTGTCTGTTTCTACTAGCACAGGTCCTTCGGTAGTTAGTGCCGACAGGGGCCTCATAAAGATACCTAAGCGGGCATGGTGCGAGCCCGGCGCCCCGCTACTCTGAGATGATGAGGCAGGAGGATCACAAGTTCAAGACCAGCCTGGGCAACGCAGGGAGACCTGGACTCAAAATTTTAAAAAAGGCTGGGGCTATAGCCCAGCATGAAGGCCCTGGGTTCAAGCTCCAGTACTACGCACACACGAACACCCTGACTACTAAGGTGACAGGCTGTGCCACCCAGTGCCTGCAGTCCGCGTGTTATCCAACCCTCACTCCCGCTGAGGGGACTTCTTGTCATCTTCCAGATGCTTCAGTGGTCTCAGAGGTCCCAGGGGAGCGGGCAGCGGAGCTGGGGTCTCTGGCTTCTCTGTCCCCCGCCCCGTTATCCCTCCCGACAGGAAAAAGGTGGTGGGGGTGGGGAGCTGCTCCTTGCAAGCGTGCACCTTGCTCTTCCCCTCCCCCCACCCAGTGACACTGAGGAGGTCAGACGGCGCCGGGGCCAGCCGTGCGCTGCCATCATGCCGAGACGGCAGCAGGGGTATGAATGCGGCTGATACTGCAGTCCATTCAGCCCAACAGGGAGTGCAGAGGGATTCGGGTCACTCTGGGGGATGCCGCTGGCCATCAGCAGGGGGAGGCGGGGTGCTCCGGCACCGGCCCGAGACCTTGGCCAGCCGCGGGGCTGCAGCTCGGTGCTGATCCTGCTGTGGACGGGCTCCCCCTCAGCTTTGGGTCCCTTTCCACAAACAGAAGCACACTCACCGGTGAGCTTATCTCGAACCCTGTTGATGATCTGAATAGCCTTCTTATTTAGGGCTTCTGGCTTCACCAAGCCGTCTCCAACTGGAACACACAAAAGGAGAAAAGTGACGGTGGGAACGGGGTCATCACGAGGGCTCAGGGTCGCTGCTGTCTGTGCTGAGCATTCAGTCTTCCCACTGTGGCCATCCGTGCCCTCCAGTGTAACTGTGGATTCAGGGGCCTCCCTTCTCAAAGGTGGTTCTGGGCCAGGGGTGGTGGCGCACGCCTATAATCCCAGCACCTAGGAGGCTGAGGCAGGAGGATCGATGCAAGTTTGAGGCCAGTCTGGGCTACACAGTGAGTTCAAGGCCAGCCTGAACTGCATAGTGAAACCCTGTATTAAAAAGACAAAAACAAAGGTGGTTCTGTGGCCTCAGCTTGTTGCTCTCTCATGGGTCCACACAGCTGCTATTTTCTTAGTGAACAGGTCACTTGCAATTCCTCTGGGGGTGAACTTACTGAAGGAGTGAATAGATTCTGGCACCGTGGTCCCCGTTTTCTTATGGGCTGGTTCCCCAAGTTCCACACCATCTAAAATTTCTGGGGGAGAAAAATATCATTTAGGAGAAATTCAAACGCCAAGAAGCCACTGCTGTTGTGAGCTTCTCTGTTTTCCCCTGTCTTTTTGCGACAGGATGTCACTATGCAGTTCAGGCTGGCCTTGAGCTCATTTTGTAGCCCAGGCTGGTCTCGAACTTGCAAAGATCCTCCTGCCTCAGCCTCCCAAGTGCTGGGATTACAGGTGTGCACCACCACACCGGGCATGAGCTTCTAACTCTTTACTTGTCAAGCTCCTTTAACAACTGCCCTACTTACCACAAATGGGAAAGGAAGGCAACATTTTTATGCCACACCTGATGTATTCATGACTTTTTAAATCTGCAAAGTCATTTTAAAATGGGACTCATTATTATTTGTAAAAGCATGGTGGTTGCTCCTACAGTTCCAGTTAATCTGCAGGCTGAGAGGCTACGGCAGGATGATTGAGTCCACAAGCCTGAGGCCAGCTTGGGCAACCCCAGGATCTCCTCTCATCACTTCTTTTCTGTTTGCGGTGCTGAGGATGAACCCAGGGCCTCATACATGCTAGGCAAGCACTTTACCAGTGAGCCACATCTCTAGCGCTGAGATCCTATCCCTTAAAGAAGTTCTGACATAAAGAAAGGGAGTATTAGTCAAAGGCCTGTGACAAATGTATTTGATCGGACAAAAACTGATGACTGTATACAGCAAATTAGTTTGGCAATGGGTCACACATGGCTGAGTGTCATTTTGTGGAGAGTCTGCATGTTGATTCTGGTAGAACAAGTCCTCCACTGTTTATGGCCTTCAACAGAGAAAAATCAGCAATCAGAATCATGGTATTATCTGAACACTGTCCTTGTATCCACAGACCTTCTGAGCCAGGGTAGTGAATGGTGCTTTTATTAGTGGCCCCAGGAACTTCACTTTTAGGCTACATGAGAACAACCAGGGCCCTCGCCATGGTGCCATACCAACCAGCCCTCACTCGCCCTGTACCCTGCTGGCAGCAACACGAGTCACCCAGCAAAGGACTTATAAGGCGGTGCTGAGGATAATACCGGTCTGAGTCAGCACAGTGCACACGAGGCCAGCCAGGAGCACAGGGCTCGGTGCTGTGGGCATTCACGATCGGGTCCTGAGGCTGGGGCACGTGGGTTCATGGGCAGAGCACTTGTGCAGTTTGTGTGACCCTGAGTTCAATCCCTAGGACGAGGGTGGGTGATAACGACCTTGCATATCCTGTCACAGTGTCCTGTCCCTGTGTGTGACACTGTAACCCAGGAAACAGCCTTTCCCTTCCTACCTCCAGACCCCCTCATCCAGGCAGGACAACGTACCCCTTTTCCAGCTAAGAGATGGTAAACGTCTCCAGCCCAAGTGCCCCTTGTGTTCGGCATAAAAGTTCCTTCCTGAGTTCGAATTCAGTGACTCTCTCCCAAACCACAGCACACACGGGTACTTGACACAGCAGTGGGTGTTTTTCTCCCCATTGTTCTGTGCCAGGGACTGTACCCTGGGCCGCCTGCACGCTGGGCAAGCGTGCTGCAGCCCGTTCTCTTACCATTTCATATATACTACAGTCAGCTCAGTTCTAAAGGGAATTCTGCACTTCTGCAGGGCAACCTCTACAGCACCGAGCCCTGTGCTCCTGGCTGGCCTCGTGTGCACTGTACCTTACACTTTTTTTTGCCTTAAGACAATATTTGGCTTAGCTCAGTAAGTGGATGCACATGTCCCATAAATATTTGTAGAGAATATTTACTTTTTTACACCCAACAGTATTTCCTGAAGTGTGAACTGTGTAGGATGTTGGCAGATGTTAGCGGGGGGAGTGGAAGGCTGTATAGCCACACTGCTTCCCTTGAGCACTTCTGAGAGCTTTCAGTGACAGAACGTGCTGTCGTTGGAGCGGCAATGTCTCCCTGCAGCGCTGCCCTGTGAAGGGCGCTCCTGGAGATAATATTTTATGTGGCTCCAGGGCTCCTCCCAGCAATAGAAAGCCATTTCTGCTACTTCCACCTTCCTATTTCTGAGCTATTAAGAAAGCTTGAGAGGGGCTGGGGATTTAGCTCAGCGGCAAAGCGCCTGCCTGGCAAGCGCAAAAAAAAAAAAAGAAAGCTTGAGGGGCTGGAGTGCAGCTCAGAGGGACAGTGTTAGCCCACCATGTGCAAGGGCTAGGCTTCAACCCCCAGTACCACAGAAAAAATGCAATGCTTGAGGACCAAGGCAATATACTAATAATTACCCCATCCCAGACACCACTAAAGGTCAGGCTAGATACTGGCTGATATGTAAACATACTTTGCACTGTGTTTTTGGAGATAAAGATCAGATAGTTTGATAAAAATTTTGGAGCTTGATGTACCCACTCCATCCTGCCAGACTGTAAACAAAATACGTATCTTGGTACTTGGGGCTCAGTGATATTTTAGGCCATGCTTCTGAGGTTCAATAAATGCCAGGGGATATATTAGCAGTGCAGCCTCTCTGCCAGAGGAGCACTGCCAGGAACCTCGAGGAAGACACGTTTACTGTACTTCCTTGGCATTCAGCAGCCAGTGCGCTTTGCCTCGCCTCCCGAAGGTACACGAGGCTCCCTGCGCTGTGCCCTAGGTGCACTCTGGCCCGGGCCACCTCCCCTGGGATGCAGCACCCACCTACGGACTGGCCCGCAGAGTAGGAGTCTGTCCTTGTCCGGGATCTCTTGTTGCCTTTGGTATTCGCTAGGGAAAAAAGAAATAGTGTTAAAAAGTGCTCCAGACTTTTACTTGAAAGAAACCTGGTAGACATGATACTTCATGGAAATGTAATTTTTCAAAAGCTGTACCCCTGAAGAGTGAACAAAGGCAGGTCACTCAGGAGTAATCGGGGCTGTGAGCATGGGGTATGAAATGCAGTGGGAGGCCCTGCACTGGAGACCTGGGTTTCGACCATCGATGGCGAACCTTTTAGAGCTTTCAATGATGCAAACAGCCCACTGCGGCATGCGTGCCATAGCTTCGCCACCACTGGTTTAGACAATGTAATGAATAAGATAAGGTGGAAGCCTAATTTAATCATGGTAGATCAGAAGCCTGCTGCTTACAAAGAGTAGACAAAGACGTTGCTGTCTCAAATCTCAGCTTTGTGTATTTCTTGTTACAATTCCAGTTTAGGCCCACCCATTTGGGACCTCTCCTAGAAATCCAGGAACTATTCTCTCATTTTCAATAAAACTCTCCTCACTTAAAAAAAAAAAAAAAAATCCAGTGTAGTGCTTATTATGAAGCCCAAACAAACAGTAACTAGGGTAGTTTATCCAGAAAAGTATCTTAATTAATATCTAAATCAACAGTGGGAGTTTATGCTCTAGCTAATAAAAATACTGGAAATTCCTCTTCAGCCGCAGCGCCGCTCTGGGAATGTAAAGCAGCAGCCGGGTAACGCGTGTCAGGCTCCCGCTGGGAGGGAACGGGCTGGAGGCATCTGGCGTGCTGACCTAGCCAGGCAAGGGCGCCAGGCACAGCCCCACGCACTCGGTGACACTCACTGTCCATCAGCCGCCAGTTCAGCAGGGGGTCATAGACGAAGGCTTCCAGCACGGCCATGACGCTGTCCTTGTGTTCCCGAAGCACTTCCATCACCGTGTGGCAGGTGATTCTGTAGTTCCCATCCAGACCTGTTACCTGGGGAGGGCACAGAGCCACACACCCTGGGATTTACCAACTGCAGTGCTTCGCTGCCTTGTGACCAGCAGCAAGGGAGAACCCGTCATCCCACTTAGCAAGCAGACCCGGGCCCTGGTGATACGTCAGCTGGGACCCTTGTGGGAGGAGGCCGGTGGGGGAGGCGGGGGGCTGTGATACGTCTGAGACCAGGTCTGCCGTGAAAACCACTCCTAGCACAGTGGGAAAAGCTGGGGCGCTGCCACAGAAACCGCACAGGCATTCTGGGGATGATGAGTTCTATCAAGCAGTCTGTCCTCCGAGAAGCTTGCTGTGTTGGTTCCGCGTCAAAGCAGCTGGTTCCCAACGACCACTCACCTCCATAGCATTGGTCAACATTCTCGTTAGTCTAAATGGAATCTTCTCTGGAAACTTCTCTCTGGTCATAGCAACCTACAGAGGCAGGTAGGGCGAGACCAAATCTCTCAGTGATTCACATGACAGCACAGAGTGAAGCGCTTGACTTCAGGAGGGAACTTGTGATTTGAAGTATGTTTAAAAACAAAAGAAGAGAGAAGAGAAAAGGACAAGTGTGCCCGGCCTAGGCCCCAGGCTCGCATGCAGTGTGGAGAACCATGGGCTCAGAGAGTGTATATTAAGAGCAGGCTTTGCCGGGGAGTCAGAGTCCAGCTACAAGGGCAGGTTTCATCGTGAGACTGATTTTTCTGTCTTGTGGGCAAGAAAGGTGGGCAGGGGAGGGCCTTTGGGCTCATGCTGAACTATCGGAGGAGAGTGTGCTTTTGGTGGTTTTCCGGAATGTGTGCTCACCAGAAAGCAGCCCCCTACGATCTCCAACATGTGCTCACCTCAAAGCAGTCCCCGAAGTCGATGTGCAGGATCTTCCCACTGAGCCGGTCCAGCATCAGGTTGGATGGGTGTCTGAGAAAGAGAGAGCCCAGATTACCAGGGCAGCACTGGTGAATGAATTTAGTACTAATGCTCCAGGCCTAGAATATGCAAATGACAGCCCAAAAGTCAACCTGCCCCACTTAGCTTTGTGAGTTAAAGTTCTATGTTTTTAATTTTGAGATAGGATCTCAGCACGCTGCCAAGGCCAGTCATGAACTCCTGGCCTCGAGCAACACTCCTGCCTCAGCCTCTGGAGTGCAGGGATTTCAGCACCATGATACATCCCCCAAATCCTCAACCGTTTACTGGAAAATAGCCCTACTCACTGAGTTTTGAACTATTTCAAGCTCCTTTGTGCAAGGATGGCACAACTGAGTAGCTCTGACACAACGTGTCTGGCCTCTAAAGCCTGAAGTATTTATCACCCGCCCTTGACACAAAAAGTTTGTTGAATTCTGCTCTGGAGACAAAACACGGATTTTTTTGTTTTGCTTTTTTTGCTTTAGTTTTTAGAGACATAGTCTCGCTACATAGTCCACACTGGCCTTGAACTTGGGGTAATCCTCTTGCCACAGCCTCCTGACTGCTGGGATTACAGGTGCATGATACCACACCCAGCTCTTGAAATGGCGATTTACCTGTGGAAGACACAGGCTGCCCCAGCACCCAAGAGTTGGCTTTGCCCAGGTCCTGGGTCACGGGATAGCTTCTGGGGGTGACAAGGCTCTGTCTCTGCTCGGAGCAACTATCATAGAGTTGCTTCTTTGAATCCCTGACCAACCAAGCAGCAGCATCTGGCTTCTGTCATCAGGCATTCTGCTATGCCTTTTGTTTTCAGACAGGGTCTGGTTCAGTCACTAAGTTGCCCAGGCTGGGCTTGAGCTTGTGATCTGTCTGCCTCAGCCTCCTAGAGTGCTGAGATTATAAACATGCACCACCACACCTGGCTAGGCTTTTTTTTTAAACAAGAATTTATTATTTTTGGACAGTAAAATTACTAAATTATTTTTACTCTCAACTGCATGAGATAATTTCAAAAGTCAAACTGTAAACACCAAAGAACCAGTTTCCTCCCCTCCTTTTCTCTCCCTCCCTCCCTCCCTCCCTCTTTCTCTCTCTCTCTCTTTCTTTCAAGACAGGGTCTCACTGGGGCTGGGGATTTAGCTCAGTGGCACAGCGCCTGCCTGGCAAGAACAAGGTCATGAGTTCGACTCCTGGTACCAGAAAAAAACCGGAAAAAAAAAAAAAGGCAGGGTCTCACTATGTAATTCAGGCTAGCCTTGAACTCACTTATGTAGCCCAGGCTGGTCTCGAACTTACGGTGAACCTCCCGCCTTAGCCTTCTGAGTGCTGGTATTAAAGGCATGTGGTACCACACCCAGCTGAAAAATGTTTATTAAATCAATAAAATCAATCTCTTTTAATATGTTTTCCAAAACATTGAAATGACCTATGAAGTACTGCCCTTGAACTAGGTTTTTTTCCCCCCAAGAAAAGGTTTTCCTATATTGTTCAGGCTGGCTTCAAACTTGTGACCCTTATGCCTCAGCTTCCTGAGTGCTGGGGTTACAGGCATGTGCCACCATGCTTGGCCTTAGCTATATGTTTTATTAGTGCATATTAATTTTATAAAATAAAGGGCTCCAATGTGGTATTTTCATTCACGTATATAACACATTTTGATCATCTCCATCCATAAATTCCCTAATTCCCTAATCTCCATCCCTTTATTCCCTAAACTATGGTTTTGTTTTCTTCTAGTTTTAAGTATTATTCTGCTGACATAGATAATAAAGGACTAAGGTTCAGGCTGTTAAAGAGGCTTAAATCACAAAACACAAATATACAGTGCTGGGCATGATGATGCACGCCTGTAATCTCAGCATTTGGGAGACTGAGGCAGGAGGATCGCCATGAATTCAAGGTCAGCCTGAGCTACATAGTGAACTCAAGGCCAGCCTGAACTACATAGTGAGATCCTGTCTCAAAAAACAACAAACACACAACTACAAAAACCCAAAAAACAAATACATATTTATCAGAGGTCATAAACCTCACTGGAAAACAAAGTGAAACCATTACAAGAAACTATAAAAACAAAAGAAGACTAAAAGAAACAAATTAAATTCACTCACCTATCTCCCAGGCCCAAAATGTATCCAACCATCGACATGACTGCTAACGAACGAGTGTAATTGGTCCTTCGGTCAAACCACACCTACAACACAGGTGCACATGTGAACCAGGCTCTGGTGACGTAACGACCCCTAAACTCACTGTTACATTCCATGAAAAACCAGTGGGATGTGCAATGGAATAAAGACCCCATTCATAATTATAACACTGAATTCTGCCTTAGAATAAATGTAACGAGAACTGTGCTGGGTTTAGATGAACAAATAAATTTTTCTTAGGAATGCAAAGACTTGAGTAAAGGAAAATATGTGTTTCAGAGCAGGGCATGGTGGCACATGTGTGCAGTCCCAGTACTTGGGAGGCTGAGACAGGAGGGTCACTGCAACTTCGAGGCCAGCCTGGGCTGCATAGTGAGTTTTAAGGCCAGCCTGAACTATATTAGTGAGACCCTGTCTCAAAAAACCAGGAAGATTAAAAAAAAAAAAAAAAAAGAAAATACCTGTTTTAGAATATGTACATGATTGTGAAAATGTAATACCCTCCCAATTATTTGACATTTTACTGTAGTTCCAATAAAAGTTCAGCGGCCCTGTTTTAGGGATCTTGACAAAATGACCCCAAACTTTATGTGGAAGAAAAAAACGTATCAACATGGCCACTGGGAAAAGACTCGTATTACTGCTATGGTAACTACGGAGAAACAGGCAGAAAGAGCAGCGGCACAGCAGAAGCCCTAGAAAGAAGCCCACAGCTTGGAAGTATTTAGTATGCAATGAAAATGGGACCTTTTCAATACTGGGGAAAGGATGGATCACTTGGTAAACAGTCAATTTACATTTAAAAATTTGCTATGTCTTATTCTTAAATTACCATTTGGGGTAGGATTTAAATGTTTAAAAAGTCTTATAATTAAGTTTAAGAAAATATACGTAAAGATGCATAAGCTTGAGGTGGAAGGGCCTTCCTGAACATAAACCAAAGGCAGAAACTTGAAAATTTGGTATTTTCTTTTACTTTAGTTTTTTTTTTTTTTTTTTTTTTAGACAGGATCTTGGCTTTGAATGTCCAGTCTGATTCTGAACTCGCAGTGATCCTCCTGACTCAGCCTCCTGGGAGCTGGAATTAGAGGCGTGCGCCACCACACCCTGCTGGTACCTTCTTTTAAAAATACCTATTTTGCTGCGTGTGGTGGTGCACAACTGCAATCCTAGAACTTGGGAGGCCGAGACAGGAGGACTGCTGCGAGTTTGAGGCCAGCCTAGATTACACAGTGAGTTCAAAGTCAGCCTGAAATACATGGTGAGACCACGTCTCAAAAAAAAGTCTGTTTCAAAAACATTAACTAATTAAAAAACCCCAAGTGAGCAGGAAATTTCCAACACATACGAAAAGGCAGTTGGTAATGTATAAAGGGTGTAAGCACGCTCATAAACAACAGGGGGACCTCAACTACTCCCTGACGCGCTAAGCCGCAGGGCTGCCTTCTGCCGTGCTGGGAAAGTGAGCACACAGCCCCAGCAGCCTCCTCCCCAGGAGGCCTCGCCCACCCCGGCTACCCACCTCCGAGCTGGGGCTCTTCAGCCACAGCAGCTTGGCCAGGTCGTCTCCAGCTGTGTTGTTGACGGCGTGCTCGAACACCTCCACCTTCTGCATCAGAGTCAGGTGGTCGTAGTCCGGAGCCATCTGTGTCACAACACAATACAGTCAGAGAGCAGCTGCAATCTAGGAGGAAACAGGCTCGGGCCCAGAGAGCTGGGTTCTAATTTCGCCAAAGGACACAGCCAAAGGGACAAGGGAAACAGGAACACCGTGGTGGCCACTCTAACTGGATGAGCACAGGTGCTCCTGGAGCCCAAGGAAGACTCCAGGACAGGCCTCCTTGCGTGGGGGAACACACAGTTCTGTCTCCTACTCCTCACCCAACTCCTAACCAAGGGTTCTCGAATGCACTGTGTATTTCAGGCTTGATGTTATCTGTCCAGTCTCGTCTAAGATGATGGAAACTTTCTGGGCTTTGTGGCCCCGCAGTGTCTTAGAGAAGGGTGATCTGCTCTAGGATTCACCCCACTAAGCCTTCTTCCATAGCAAACTCCCTCCCATAGATTTTCCAGCGATGCACACACATAGGTGAACTAGAAAAGCAGCCCTGTGCGGGTCCCTGACGTGTGAGCGGCCTCCGCGGCACCGCAGGGCCCGGGTGTGCGGCCTCATCACGTACTCGCAGCATGATGCGATGCTCGATGTTGAGGAGGATCTTCTTCTTCTCCCTGTAGTCCCGGATGAGGGCGTGCAGCGTGTCACAGTGGGGCACCCAGCCAATGAGGCCCGAGTTGGTCGACAGAGGGATGACAGCGTATCTCTGGATGCTGGCATCCACAGGAGAGCAGCAGAAAAGAGAGCACACCCTTGGTCAGCTCAGGACACAGCAGACCGGCTCCGGGTGCAGTGAGGTGTGCGGTGTGTCAGCCTTCCTGACAAGAAGGCCCCTCAGCGGGGAGGTCCCTGGAGCACACAGAAGCCAGGTCTTCCCAGCTCACCTGACAACGCCCCGCTCTGGGGGAGCACTGGGGCTGAAATGACCTCTCAGTGTAACATCCATGGTCTTAATGGGAAGAGGATCAACAGGGCTGAGCTCAGGAAAGATCTGTCTGGGCTTCGATCCCACAAGGGGTAAAATACACGTCTGCAGACTCTAGTCTAATCTCACATCGCGTCCTTACAGTCTTTGGAGGTTTAAAGGAATTTCCCAACGAGGGCACCTTAAAAATTCTGGAGAATTTTCTTTCTGTGTTAGGTACCTGGGTACTGAGAACTTTCTGCCAGGTACATACTTTTCTACCTGATTCGCTAAGGTGTGACTATATGACAGCTATAGGCAAAACCAAGACAGACGGTTCTTCAAAGCTTCGCCATCTTCAAGGCGTTCTGAATACCTGAGGTTTTTGCGGAGGGATGTTGGGTCGTTGGCCAGGAGGGTGTTGACCAGGCCGAAGAGCTGCATCACTCGCTCGTCCTGCCGCAGGTCCTCATGGCCTTTCAGGAGGAAGACAAACTCATGGCCGTTGCTGCCTGCAAGGAATTGTGGGAGCAGTGAGAGCAGAGTGGAGATTTTCCGACCTGCTGGCTAGGGCTGTGATTGTACACCCAAGGTCCCAGAGACTGTGAACACTTCACCTAACACGTGCCCTACAGACAGAAAAAAAACTCTCCCTAGAATTGAGGAAAAGAGTAGCTCTGCTTTTCACGGTCCCTCAGTGACCAAAGTTATTCAAATTGAAACAAAAGGGGCTGGGGATTTAGCTCAGCGGCCAAAGCGCCTGCCTGGCAAGCGCAAGGTCGTGAGTTCGGTTCCCGGTACCGGAGAAAAACCAAAAAAAAAAAAAAAAAAAAAAAAAAAAAAAAAAAAAAAAAAAAAAGTTGTGCAAATTGAAACAAAAAAGCTGTTTCTGAGGACTAGGAATGACTACGCACAGAGGTTCTCTGTAGTTCCACCTTCCTAGCTACTGTCTTATCTTCAGAACCTTAATCCTACAGTCCACATCACTGGGGCCCAGCTGAACGGGACCAATGAGGGCAGGGGCAGTGGGTCAGGGCCCGGGAGGAAGGTGCGGTCAGGGCATCTGCCCCCCACTTGATGCGGCCGCAGTTCTTGCGCTGGCACGTCTCTCCTCTGTCTGGATGGGCTCTTTCCAGGGGACTGCTCTTGTCCTTGCAGGCCTGGGGCGAGGGGCTAGGGGAACGTCTCAACGTGCTCACTCCTGCGAGCTCCTGACAGTTCTCCTAACTTTGCTCATGCCTGTGGAGGTACTACTTCATTAAACTCTTAATCAACCACCCTGTGAGTAGGGTGTGGGGGTGATCCTAGCACTCTGGCAGGCTGAGGCTGGAGGACTGAAAGTGTGAGCCTATCCTGGGCAACTTAGTAAGATCCTGTCTCAAAATAGAAAATAAGAAAAAAAGGGCTGTGGTGGCTGGGTGCAAAGGCCCTGGGTTCCATCCCCAGTAATGGAAACCAAACCAAACACCCCGAGAGCCTGCGAGCACGTCTCTGTATTAGAAGACACTGACCCCTGGAGAGAATGCCACCCCTGGGCCACGATTAACTCATGCTGGCAAGTAATCACCACACTTACGAAATAGCATCATTAAGAGTGAGAGACCACCAAATGTCACCAGAGCATCCTGGCCTCCCTCAGCTGACCCACGGAAGTAACATCTACCCTTACAACAAATCCCCGAGGTAGTTTTTTAACAAATCTCACAGTGAGAATTCATCTCTATTTTACTTTGTCCATTTTACATAATCATTTCCCACAAAAGGAGACTATAATGGTAAAGGCGTATGTGAGAGCCCCAAAGCGCATGCCTCACGGTAGCCTTGCTCCTCCACATCTGTCCACGCCCACCAACTCGCCGCGTCTCCTCCCCAACACAGCTCTGGGCAGATCAGCAGCCTGGGCACATGCAGGGGAGGCTACTCAGCCAGCACGGGAAGGAGACGCAGGCGGCAGGGGGCATGGCGGTCCTTACCCATGAGCGTCAACTTCCGGGGTCTCTGCTTGGATGTGATGACTTGCAAAGACGGGGCGATGGACTGAATGCGAATGATCGGCTGGTTGGGGTCGTACGTTCCCGGTACAGCCAATTCAAGGTCCCGGCACATCAGCAGTTTTGGGGAAACATACTGCAGCTCTAAGGATGTGAGCTGTGAATAATTACCAGGGGATTACATCTTCTGCCTCCAGGGAGGAACTTAAATACAATTTCACTGTTTTCCAATGGATTGCTCTAAGTGGTTACTTGTCCCAAAATCTCCAGGTAGGAGTGGACCCAGATTCTTCGAAGGAGAGGCAGGGGATTCACAGGCATTAACAGAAAAGACTGTGCTGACAGTGACCCTTGCCAGAGGTCTGGAGACTCTACCTGGGGCAGCTGCTTTGAGATCCGTCTGAATACATGGTAATAGAGGTCCCAGGCTTGGGTGAGGTCCTTGACGTTCCCTGATTTCATGTACTTCCGGCACCACTCCTGGGCCTCCATCAGATCTCGGCCATATGCCTAATAGTGAAAGCAGAGCAAAAGTGCAAGTGGTCAATGTGGCCCCCAAGCTAGGAGGCTAAATCCCTGAGTGAGGCCCTGGCAGGGAACTGGTGAGCCAGAGTAGCTGTCAGCTACCAGTCCTGCAGCTCCAGACCACGCGGCTGACTTGTTAGGCAAGGGAAAGTTACAGGAAGGACAAGATGATCTGTTGAGGAATCCTTCATTTTCTAGTAAAATTTCAGGAGGGGGTTGGGGTGTAGTGCAGTGGGAAAGCCCTTGCCTGGCGCGTGCAAAGCTTTGGGTTCCATCTCCAGCACCATAGAACAAAGCACCAAAACAACCAGTTACAAAACAAAAAACCGGGGCTGGGGATTTAGCTCAGAGGCAAAAGCGTCTGCCTGGCATGCGCAAGGTCGTGAGTTCGGTTCCCGGTACCGGAGAAAAACCAAACAAACAAACAAACAAAAAAAAACCAAACCAAACCAAACCAAACCAAAGAACAATTCAGGAGGGTTCTTCCACTTAGTGAAAAGTACATTTCTGGTGTTTTTAATTCCTGCGACCTCTGTTGCAGGGCCTTTTATTAAAGGCAGGAGAAAGACCAGAGGAAAGCAGGCTGATGGAGGCCTGGCGGTATCCTTGTGTCTACTTGTCCCCTACCTGATTAAAGGACGTTTCCTTCAGGGTCTGGGGGCCCCGTTCCATCATCGCGTGCAAGGGCTCCAGCACCTCAAACATGCCTTTCACATTCCTCTCCCCGAAGTACAAACGAGACGCCTCTTCCAGGCCTTCGTGCCACATCTCATGCCAGAGGATGGCCACGCGGATTAGCTCCTCGCTCACCTGGGTCAGGCGGGGAGGAGGACCAGGGCTGAGCTACACTCAGGGGGGACTCCTCTGGCGGCCATGGGGGTGCGAGGCAGTGTCGGGAGGAACGGACACAGTCTCCTGAGACCCTGGCTGGGGCCTTGGTGTCAGGGGAGGCCACGCTGGCTCCTGACTCACCATCATGGCCTGCTGGACCAGGGTGTTACTGTGCTCACACATGTTCTTCAGGATCTTGTTGGCTGCGTTGTGGCGGGCCGTCGTGGTAGACTTGGAAGCCACCGTCAGCGGGTAGATGAGGGCCTGGAGCAAACACAGGAACGTCTGCAAAGGGCTGTGTGAAAGGAGCCCACCCTGAGTTCCTGGAAGCACGGCAAAAGAGGTGGTGAGACCATGTGAGCTTCCCAGGGAGGGAACACTCTGTCTCGGAGGAGACTCTCCTCAGGAGACTCTGGGCCGCTGGGACTGTGTCCTGGGGTGGATTGGAGCGCCAGCTCCCCACTCCTGCACTGTGCCTCTCAAAGGCTTCCCACTAAATCAAAGGCGAGTGGCTAGATACAAAGGCACCCAGGCTCTTCACATACCTGGGGGTGGTACCGACCAATGTCCGTCAGAAGCTGGTGAATGAGCCTTCCTACCAAGGGCCTGGGTGTATCTATCCTTGCGATGAGCTGAGGTATAACCTAGTATTCAAAAAGACATAGTAAGCACCATGTAAGCAACGCTAGTTATTCTTCGAACGATCAACCGTGTAACTGGTTTTGGCTGGCTGAGACACTGGAATGGTGCATTCCCTCCAGTTCTCTGCAGGAACTAAGGAGAACATGGAGCGCTGGCCTTGGGCTCCGGCTCTGCTTCCTTACCACTGCACAATGCACGCTGCCTCGGTGCTCTGCCCACAGCGTGGTTCCCAAGGGAGACACAGAGGAGCGAGAACTGGACTCATCCCCGCTGGGACCAGGTGGTCTCACCTGTAACCAAGTATCGATCTGGATCGCTTTCACCCCTTCCACTAAGGCTTCATTGACATCCGGCCAGTGACCATAATCAAACCATAAGGTAAGGACTCTGGAAAAGACAGGGGGAAAGTCACACAGAAAACTTAGTTTCCCAGCTTCTGCCATTTGTTCTCATCGTTCAGGCTCTGGAAAAGAGAAACGGCAGCTGTCACGTGGGGCCGAGCTCCTCACGGATCCACGAGGATCGCCCCAAATGAATGAGTGCTCTTTCCCAGTCCAGCTGAGCCCCTGCCGCCTAAACACACAGCAATCTGCGCACATGGGTGAGTCGCCTGCAGAGCAGGGCAGCAGGAAGCTGGGCGCTGAGCTGGACAGAGACCCTGAACAAAGGGGCTGCTCTGTCACCTCCGGCCTCTCGGCTAGTGGGCTGGGCTGGTCAGACCTCTCACAGTTACAGGGGGACTTAAGAAACACTGTGACAGACAGATGCAGTCATGCTCTACAAGATAAATCACACACGGAGAGTTCGAGCTTCTCTTTATCTTTGTGGGTCTCACGCGGGGGTTCTGGTCAGCAATCACTCCTCAAGCGCAGGCCGAGAAAGGCCTGGGCGCTGAGCTCAGCTGTACCAATGGGGCGGGGAAGGGAGAGAGACCTGCATGTGTCTCACCTCCTCTTGCCTCATACCTGAGCGTATCCTGGAGGTTGTTGCCACGTGACAAGGAGATAGAACGGAAGAAGCCTTGGACAGCAGGGACAGTGTAGAGCAAGAGTGTTTTGGACAAGTCCTGTTGCAACAAAGGCGTTAGTGGACATTCTTGTCTCAGCTTTCTTCATCTTTCTTCTTTTATTTTATTTTTTGCGGGGATTGAACCAAGAACCTTCTGCATGTGAGGCAAGTGAACTACATTCCCCAGGCCTCTGCCTCTCCATTCTCATTTGTGATATGGGAAATGGGCCCAATTACATACTAAAGAGTACCTGCTTCAAAGGGCAGGGGTTCCTGCGCCCTGTTTCGATTTTTTTGCGACAGGGTTTTGCAATGCAGTTCAGGCTGGCCTCAAACTCAGTGATCCTCCTGCCTCAGCCTCCCGAGTGCTGGGATTACAGGTGTGCACCACCACACCCGGCTCTAAAGGGCCATTTTGAATGTTAAACCTGTTATGTACTAAAAGCAGTCAATCAATGGCAACTGAGTCATAACTGCCATGGATTGTCTTGGGGTGAGGACAGCTCCCCAAAGGGTGGCAGGAGGGGGGCTGCTCTCTGGGCCGCTGCTTCCCAGTGCACTGTGCAGGGACAGCTTACAGGGAAGCAGGACAGGCAGGGAACAGTGCAGGGTGCGGAGCCCCCCCGTCCCTGCCTGGGAGTGGACTGGCAGACGTGGGGCCGCCCACACCCCGGGAACGTGCATCAGAACACGCTCATCGAGTGGGAAGCAGGGCTGCCCTCTGAGCTGAGCCAGCCGGCAGCTCCCCAGACACGAGCTTACAGGGAGCACCAGCTCTGTACCCCTGCACCCCACCGTGGCAAATGGGATTGTGTCTTCACTGCAGAGAAAACCTCAGGCCCCTAGCGTCACCACTATTCCACTGGTCCGAGACCCACGCCGGCCAGTTCCTGCGGCGGAGGCAGGTACCTCGGTGACCTTCTTCTGCAGAGGTGACGGGGTGGGGCTGTTCTCCGTGCTCTCAGCCTCACTCTCACTGTTGCTGCCCTCCGTGCTGGCGGTGGCGGTGGCAGTGGCAGCGGTGGTGGCAGCCGTGGTGGCGTTGGTGATGTTGGCCCCGCTGGCATGACGCAGTTTCTTCTTCTCATCACGGGCTTGGTTTTGATGTTTGTAGTGGAGCACGGCTTCGAAATTCATCACTGCCCACGCGTGCCAAGCCTGGGAGGGAGAGAGCCAAGGGCAGACACCAGGGCTGGGACCACAGTAGCTGGGAGGGGAGCGAAGCTGTGCCGAGGAAGGGCTGGGGTCGGCCCTGCTGTGCGGGAAGCAGAGGACGCCGTGGCAAGGGGCACAACAGGCAGACCTAGGATGGAAGCACCGAGCATCCAGGGTAAACCAGCGACGGGGTCTGTTCGAAGGCTGGGGCGCACTCAAGAGTGGAGCAGGGGACGGACGCAAAGAGCTGGGGACAGTGACAGAGGACGAGGCACGCTGGGCAAGGAGGCCTCACTTAATCTGTAGGAAAACAGAGTCTTCCTGTTTTTTTTTTCCCTTTGTTTTTTTTCCGGTACCGGGAATGGAACTCACGACCTTGCACTTGCCAGGCAGGCGCTGTGCCACTGAGCTATATCCCCAGCCCCTCCTGGGTTTTAAAGTGTATGATACAGATTATTTAAGAAAGGAGAGGTTATGGGCAAGCAGCCAGCTGCCACAGAATGTCAGCAGAGTGATGGCAAGTCCTAAGAGGTCACACGAGAGTGGGCAACGGAAGGCAGAGAGAGCACAGGACAGTGAGGCAGGATGTGCCTGCGGCCTGGCAGAGAACCAGCAACCGACGGCTGCACGATGGGAGAAGGCCTGCCTGGTGCTTACGTGGACAAAGGAGGACTGTCCACCTCCCCCAGGTTTGGAGGTGCGGTGACTACTGCGCACCACTGTGTGCAGTTTGATTTGGGGCATGGTAACTTTGTACTGAGAGCAGGACGTCAGCTAATCCACTAATAGTTGGACTTTCTGGATAACTAGGAGATTCCCTCATATGCCTTGCTAAAGACCTTCAGCATAAACGTGTCCACTGTCCATCCACCTTCCCATCTAGGCAGGACAGACTGATCACAATTGATCTTTACTGGATGAGTAAGAACTCCGTAAGGACCCGGTTCAATTTTCCCTACCTTCATTTACTCAGTGAGTGCCTCTTACCCAGGTACTAAGCACTGGGCGCTGAGCTGGGATCAAGGAGAACAGTGCTCACAGGCCCTCAGTGCTGAGTCCAACGGCAGAAGACGTCATCACACCAAAGGGGCTGGCACTAGGAAATACTTTTAACAACTAAAACAAAAGTTCCTGAAAACAGGTTTTGTTCTTGTGATCTGTTTATTTTGTAAAAGCTTAATGAAGAAAAGCAACTCCTCTTTGGGGACAGGTCCGATTAGTAAGTAAAGTGCCTGCTAATTATCGCTGGGCTTTCCAATTTGGACATGGAGCAGTCCTTGATTATTCTCCTGTCACAAAATGGGTGTTTTTAAGATCAGCATAAAGCATGCTGAAGCAAGGATAACAATTTTACTGTATATGCTTTTGTGGTTTTCAGATACAAGTTTCATCGCAAAGTATGAGCAAGTCAAGGAGATTCTGGAAAGAGATCAATGATGTCCGCTATACCAAGCTGCTGTTACTAGGATGCCCCTCGGCGGAGATGCAACAAGAGGACACATGCTCCCTCCAACGATGTACACCTGCAGGAGTCACCCCTGCCAGCCGGTCCCACCTTTTGGACATTTTCTGTTTTTCTTTTTGAAAAATTTCCCGTACCATAATAGGATGCTACCCTGACCTTTCCAGTAAAAATAAAGGAAGTTAATTTCTGAGCTGAGGACACACTAGGGATGGCAACCTGAAAGAAGTGGGAAAGACACCGATGATCCGAGGAAGGTGGAGATCCAGAGATTAACCGTGTGTCCAGATGCTGGAGGAAAACAAGCAGCTCAGAGGCTGTACGACAGCAGTAGCTGCAGGGCTACGGAATAATGGCACAGTGAGGATTTCTCCAATGACAGAGTCAATCTTGCCACATGAATGAAACTATAAGGAAAACAAAAGCTCCAGGCACCGCAGGAGCAGAGTCACAGCACCAGAAGGGCCCCACAGGCCTGGCGGGAGCACTCAGGAGAGGCGTGCCCGCTGTCCGCCTGCCTCACCTTATACCAGCTGCGGTCGTGCTCGGTGGCGGCGCTGTAGTACTGCAGCACCTTGGGGATGGTGCTCTCGTTGATGCCCTGGAGGTTTAGCTGCCACTCCCCAAGTTTCAGGAAACACCTGAGAAAACAGACAAAGTCCACGTTGCTCCTTACCCAAAAGGGCCCTCCTAAGGAAAAGAGTGTGTGTGTGCGCGCGCGTGTGTGCTAATCCTTTCTAGATGGCGTGACAGAACCAGCAGGATGCTGAACCATGTGGAAGGAAGACAAGGTCTGGGGAAACATTTTTAAGGTATCATCCAAAGACCTTTCATACCTGTCTGTCCATGACAGCATAAACCAGGAACTGGTACAGGAAGGTCTATACGGACCTACCTAGCTCAAATGCAGTTTTTTAGGGGAGAGCTGTTATTTTTCTTACTGAATGGTGTCTGGCTCCTCCCTTACTTGTCTCCCTTCCACCTGTTTACAGGGATACTATTAACAGCTAACGTCCACTGATGGCTGCTGCATCCCAGGTACTGCTATGAATGCCTGACGTCTTGAGCTTTATGCTGTCTTACACCGCCTTTTATTTCATGAGGAAACTGAGGTACATAGAGAGTGATGAACTTGTCTAAATCAAACTTAGTCACACAACAAATTAGCAGTGTATTTGGCACTGGGAAATGAGTCTAACCCCAAACCAGACACCAGGAGGAGGAGCGCGCCGGGTGCGCCTGAGCTGCTGGCCCCTGGGAAGACCAGAGGCAGTGATGGTGGAGCAGACGCTCAATGGCTGCCTGGGAGAAGGCGAGGAATGTCACAACCAACCCCCCGCCTGCCCCGGTGCCCTGGGTTTCCTCCTGCCATGGGGGCTGGTGGGACCTCACCGGGCCATGAGCTTGTGCAGCTCCTGCTTGTGCTGCTGGTCCTCGGTGGCGACGGCGTGCTGGGCCTGCTGCTGCACTGTCTGGACGAAGTGCTGCATGTGCTGGAAGGCGTCAATCTGCAGCAGGGCAGAGGCACAGAGACACCTGCATGACCTAAGTGACCTAACTCACAGGCACACGACTCAGGTCTCCAGGCAGGACGCCCGAGAACGCAGGTGGGACTCCCAGGACAGGGACGCAGGGTGTGCTGCTGGCAGAGGGCTGGGGTTCTCTAGCAATCCATGACTTACTCCACTCAGATCTCAGCTTTCCTCTGTCCCCTCAACTGTGGTTGCCAGTCTAGTTAAGTCATGGAAAAGTCACATGCATGGCTATGACACGAATTCACGTGAAGCAATGTGAAGAAGTGCTTATTTCATTGTCCATATACTGCTCCAGGGAAGTTAGGGTTATAGCAATTGTTTCAGACTAGCGAAGCGTTAGTATTTGTTTGCAACATGACAACACCTTGAGCAGCATAGCAAAAACTATGCATTTAAAATCAGATGGTTGTGGTGCCATACATCTGTAATCCCAGCTACTTGACAGGCTGAGACAGGAGGATAACAAGCTTGAGTCAGTTGGCCCCAATTAGTGAGACCCTATCTCAAACAAAACAAAGCAAAACAAAACAAAACAAACAAAACAAAAGCAACCCACATTACTCCTACCTCCACCCCCACTCTCCTGCCAAAAAAAAAAACCCTAACAACAGGACTGGTTGGGGATGAGCTCAGTGGCAGAGTGATGAACAGGCTTAGAAGCAAAATCACCACAGCATCCCCAGCAGCAAGATCTATGACCCTATGCGATTTGGAACAAAGTGAGCAGAGGGCATCTGCGTTAGGAGCAGATAACCACCCTCAGGGAGAACAGCACAGTGTCACAGAGGGAAGCCCTGTGCAACCTGCCCTGTCCAAACACGCCAGCATCCTGACACTCAGGGTCCACACAGCTTTTTAGAGGATTTTCAGGATGGAGACTGAGTATACAAACAGCTAAAGTGCAAATGGAAAAATAGCAAAATCTAAATCCTCTAACACAAAGACGGGCATTCTTATGTGAGAAAATATGAAAAAAAGGCTACATATTCTCTGCTGAAGGAGAGAAAAAAAAATCAACACTTCAAATAATTAACAGGTTTCCTTATGGTAAATTATATAGGACTTTTTCTGTCTTGTTTTGTTTTTAAATAGAAACACATGATGTAATGATGATCCTGAAGAAAAATGAAACTCCCTAGCTTAGAGGCAGGACCAATCTCAGATACTTTTGTTTCTTTTTACTTTTTGACATTTTGACACACAATTTAAATTTCTTAGGCTGGTCTCAAATTTGTAATCCACCTGCCCCAGTTTCCTGAGTGTTAGGATTACAGATGTGTGCCACCATGCCCAGCAAGAGATATTTTTAAATGTAAGGAATTAACCAGTATCAAGACAGAGGTTTTTTTTTGGTCTTTTTGAGACAAGGTCTCCCTATGCAGTTCAGGGTGGCCTTGAGCTCACTTTGTAGCCCAGGCTGGCTGCAAACTCACAGCGATCCCCCTGCCTCAGCCTCCCGAGTGCTGGGATTACAGGTGTGCCACCACGCCCGGCAAGAAAGAGGGTTTGACTCAACGGTTGGATGGCACAACAAACTCTTCCTCAGGCCACTAATCCACGTGTGAGGACAGGGCAGACACACAAAGTCCCACGGGGAGCATGGCATCTGTCTCCTGCAGGCATCTGCCTTCACAGAGTTCTGCTGCTCACCACTAGCTCTGACAAATGAACTACATCAGCGTCTCCCACCTAGGAAGTGACACGTGCCCCTTCAGGTCTTCCTCCAGGAGAACTACTTCTGCTGACTTAAATCTGACTTTAAACAGGGCGTAGTGCTAAGAAGGCGAGTCACCAGCAAGGGGACTGCGAGCTCAGCATGATCGTCAAGCGGGGGAAACTAAACCTGAACTCGGACGCCAGGAGCTCTCAGAGCCCACGTGCTGTGTCACTGACAATACAGCCAGAGCTAAAACTCAATGAGGGGTTGAAAAAAAAATAACTACAAGAATGGGGTGGCTGGGTATTCCTGTGAGTGCGAAGCCCAGCATCATTTATCCCTCATGGAAGAACTCACTATCTTTCTAGTGTGTAGCATGTGGCAACTCATTTTCAAGGAATTGAAAATATTCTCTGTCAAACTTTTCTCCGTTGCCAAGAAGTGGGAATAATTCTTTGCTTTTTGTCAATGAAAGACCCACACCTGGAGAAAAGGCCTTCTCTCACTCAGGCCCACAGCGCCCCACACTCCAGCTATCAGCACTGCGCCTGGGCAGTGTGGGCAGCGACGACCTCCTGCCAGTGAGACCTCACAGAAGGACTGGCCTGTCTCAGATTCCATGGCGTCTCACCTACGAAGAGACTGTAAGAGCGCCCACGGGTGAAGCCTTCCTGCAGGAGGGGGTCTGCCTTTCCCCAAACACTTTCGCTCGTCTCAGATGAGGCCGGGAACATGGCCCTCCCTCACAGTGCAGGAGAACAAGGCTCAGACAGTGACTGCTCAGCAACGTAATTATGAAAGCATTTTCTCCAAGAAGCTCCCAAACAAGGAAGACGTGGCATCTCTAGCTCTGGGCTTGAGGTCCAAGCACCTAACTTTACATAGGTTCCCGAATCTTTCAATCACACCAGCATTTGGGCTCCTAAGGAAGGAGCATCTTCTGCGGAGAAGCTGGGCTGCGGTTCTGGGCTGAGATGCCACCCACACGGCTCCTCCTGAAGGCCGCACACGGGAGGAAACCGGACGACACTGGGATCCAGCACCTTCTGCTTTTCTCATTTGCCGGGAGACAGCCCAGCTTTGACTCAGAAATACCCTGGCCCGGGAGCTCCCAGGGACAGGAAAACAAAACAATAAAAACAAACAAAATCCTTTAACTGCGCCTGGGTCATTAGTAATGAGGTAAACCCAGTCACAGACCAGGTGCCGATGCTGGGCTGTTGATCCACTTTGGGTGGTACTGAAGGCCACACTGTGTCAACCAGCTGCAAAACAAGTCCCTAGATCCTGTCCAAGATTTTCAAGCATGCCCCTCCAGACAGAACGTCTACTCCAGTGCCGTTCTTTTCTTGTTTTTCTTTTCTCGTTCTTTTTCCCCCCACTGGTAAAAGGACTGAACCTAGGGGTGCTCTGTCATCGAGCTACATCCTTAGCCCTTAAAACTTTTTTTGAAAGAGGGTCTTATTAAACTGCCCAGGCTGGCTCCGAATATGTGACCCTCTTGCCTCAGCCTCCCAAGTACAGTGCCTGCTTCTCACTCTTCCAGCCTGAGCACCACTGTGGGGACCATAGCTACAGCTGGGATTCAAACGATGAGAAACCAAAGCAGGTGTGAGGCCTACTTTTTGATAATTACCATCATCGCCCAGGGGGATTGTTTAAAAACCAAAAAATAAAACCAGAGAGCCGCATCCGCGTCTCAAGGGCTTGTCTGTAAATAAAGAGGAATTCCACACGGGTGCAGGATCGCTTTCCCTCTTGTTTCACCCTACATGGTGTTGTTGCTTTTGAATCCAAACTGTTGATAGGAAAAGAGACCAGAAGTCTGAGGAAACCAAATTGCTCTTACGAAAGCTCTAGTCTGTTTTCATGAATGTTCCCTTTTTTTGCAGTACTGGGGACAGAGCCCAGGCCCTTCTCAGCTTCCCGCTGAGCTACATTTCCAGCCTCTGTCTATTTTTAATTTTGAGACAAAATCTCGCTAAGTTCCCCAGGTTGGGCTTGAATTTGAGATTCTTCAGCCTGAGTATTGAGTATTGAGTATTATAGTACTGCGAATATTGAGATTATAGTACTGCGAACCATGCCTGGCTATGTGTATGTTGTAACAATCTGTTTTTTGGGTCTTTTTTTGTCTTTTTGAGACAAGGTCTCGCTATGCAGTGCAGGCTGGCCTTGAGCTCACTTTGTAGCCCAGGCTGGTCTTGAACTTGCAACGATCCTCCTGCCTCAGCCTCCCGAGTACTGGGATTATAGGCGTGTGCCATCACACCCAGCAACAATCTGTTTTAGGGGGTAGTAACTGAGATTTTTTAGATCCCAGCACTTTCTAGAAACCAGTATCTAACTGCGGTCATGCTCACTGGTTTGATCATGGGTGCACGTCCCTTTCCTTGGCCAATTCACCCTGACACGGTGGTGAATTTGGAGACTACATTCTTTTCTGCAATGGAAGCAGAGAGTACTCTGGAAAGGTGGTATCTATTGGACGGACACGGGTACAGACCTTGCGTGCACTCTTCCACATGTTTTTCATGTAGGCGTAGGTCACCTGAGGGTGAACCGTGGGCAGAGGATGGTCAAGTTGCCGAGATGGATCAACGCCCAGGAGCAACACTAAGGTTTTGTGAGCAAGAGCCTTAAAAATAAGAGCGTTTGGGTTATCAACAGGGCTGGGCCAGGAGCCCCACCCCGCCACGCGGTGGGGTCACTGCGCTGCTCACCAGCCTGCCGCTCTTGCCACACAGGCTTGCGTACTTGAGCCAGGTCCTCATGTCCTCATGAGGGGTGACCACGAGGGACCGCACCATCAGGATTTTCTGCCAGTCCTCCACAATCCGCTGGCAGCCCTGGATCGTTCAGAAAGGAGGGTTAGACAGGTTCCTCTGCTCTGTCTGAACTCCTCACAAACAGTGAAATCCACTGTAATAAAAGGACATTCACCAATACAATCGCAAATTTCTCTACCAAGGGGCCCATGAATGAAATACCAC
Source organism: Chinchilla lanigera (assembly GCF_000276665.1). NCBI lineage: Eukaryota > Metazoa > Chordata > Mammalia > Rodentia > Chinchillidae > Chinchilla > Chinchilla lanigera. The sequence continues at coordinate 2,572,198 of NW_004955486.1, read as the reverse complement.
TTAGGGACTTCTCAGAAGCACAGGTCACGAGGGTCTAGCGCTTACTTCTGGCTCTGCCACTTAGGATGTGACTTTGAGCAAATTACTTAACCTCTGTGACTGATCTATGAAGTGGAATAAAATAGTATCAATTTCTTGGGGCTATGGAGGGGATTAAATGAATGAAATTATGCCCATTTCTTAGGTTCATTGCTCTTCATTTCTATTTGTCTCAAATCAAAAACTACATATAGTAGGTAAAGTGCTTCATTAATTTATACACATGAATTCTTTGTAATCAGCAAAGCTAGAGCCGCTGTATTATCAAAGGGGCTAGGCTAATTTTATATCACACGATTGCTAAAAGGAAAGTGAACATCTTTTTCACCTTTGCTCGCAGGAAGTTAGACCTGGGAGGCCAGCTGGGTTTTTGAGATGTTACTTCATGGGTGGATTTCACAAACCCATGCAGCTGTCCTCCCGAGAAATCAAAGTCTAGCCTCAGGCTCTCCGGCTTGCAGATGTGTGAGAGTGAGTCTGAGTGTGGCACAGGAGCCTCAGGCAAGGAGACCAGTGCGGCTCAGCTGACCTCTCTAACGGCCCTCGGGCAGATAACTTGGCCACAGAATGGCAGCTTTCCAGCCCGGGTGGCTCTCGGAGTGTTCTGACCGCAAGCCTTCGCGAGCCAACTTTCCATGGGTGCATAATGCTTTATTTTCAGACTTGGGTAACAGCTTTCCATCCCACAGAGTGTGACAACAATGATTTGGAAAATTAGAAAAACAGAAAATAGTACATTGAGTGACTGTTGGGGCCTTCTCACCAACAGTTTCTCCCAGATGTTGAAATAATTTGGCTCCCTGTAAGCCAAAAAGCTTACTTATTGGCTCAAGATAGAAAAAATCACAAAGGCTTAAGGTGATGATGGTGTCTTGAACTCGAAGTTCAGGTATGAGCTTCCCTCCCAGGACTCATGCAATCCACTCCCTTCCAGCTCTATTTATAAGGCCCACTAGTTGGAATGTCCAAAGACTCATTGGGTCTCCGATTTGGAAACTTTTCATCCATTATTGGCATTTCAAAGAACAGGGTGTGTACCTGTCTAGTGGGAAATGCTTGCCTTGTGGAACCCTTTTTGATGCCCAGTAGACAATTTTCCATCAAAACATTCACTGGGCACTTTATAGTTACTAATAAAACATGTATAAGGACTGGATGTGCTCAGTTCAGAGCCATGAGTGACTGTATTTGCCCGCTGCTTTCTCCCGGCCAGTGGAATGTGCCTGAGCTTCCGAGCCCGGAATGCAGCCTGGAGTTCTGAAAAGCCTGGAAGCACAAACCTCTATGGGTCTGGAGACAGAATTTGGAATTCGTTGTGGACCTGGCCAAGAGGAAATGGCTTAGAACTAGGGAGGTGACTGAGAAGCACAGAGAGGAGTGGTTTTTGGAGTAGTAAAGGCTTTCTCTTTTTGCCTGGGACCCTGGAACTAAACCCAGGGTCTTATACCTGCAAGACAAGTATTTTCCCCCTGAGCTACACCCTTAGATGGCTTTCTTCCTTTGGGGAGTGATCTCCTCCTACTCGAGGACTGGGAGGACCTCTGTCCCTTCTGAGAGCACTCTGACTTCAGACTCTCAGATCTGCAGTTGACAGCTCCTCAAGCTTCAGCGGTCAGAGTGTGACCCAGAATCTCTGAAGGGGTCTTGAAAAGTTTCTCTACCGGGGGAATCCACAGTGGGAAGTGTCTAAATAGAGGTGCCAGATGACTCTGATGTAAGAACTGTCACCTGCAGGAACTGGTGAAGGACAACACCAGCCAACCCTGTTTAAGAAGCTGGGTGCTGGTGGCCAATGAGTGTGTTCAGAGCAGTGTTCCCAGCTTTGGTGGTACCCTGGTGTCTTCTGGGGGCCTCAAGACACTGATTCTGGGTCCATCGGCAGAAATGGTAATTTAACTGGCTGCAGAGTGGCCTGGGCATCAGGATTTTTAAAAGCTCTCCAGGTGATTCTACTGTAAGCTGAGGTTGAGAACTACCAATGGTGAGGTTCGGATCTCCATCTGCCTGGTCACAAGTGTCACCTACACATTTTGTTATTCCTAGAGAAGAGATGCAGCGGCTGGACAATTGGTGATTCTCTCACAGCTGAAGTGTTAGGTGCCTCTTGCAGCGGAGGCATGGAAAATGTGCGGAGTGGGGGCACGAAGGTGGGTGCAATGGCCGCACCGGCCCCCTGCAGGGGCGGGGTGAACGGGGCTGTCTCCTAGACTCACCTGCAGTCTCTCCCACCAGATCTGGCGGATGATCTCTCGTCGCTCGGGGACAAGTTTGTACTGGATAACCTCCTCCAGCTCGGAGAGCATGTGGCAAGAAACCATGGCCTGGTGGAAGCAAATCACATTCCAACCTAATTACGAACACTCCAAAAGACAGGACTGATTCAAAGCCTCCCTTCTGGTTATCCGCTGCGCCAAGAAAACGGGCATGCTTCCAGCAGCCTGGGAGACCTCAGTAGTCCACTCTGAATTCACAAATAACAGCGTGCAGAACACTGGGCACTCACCCCATATGCCCGACTGTAGCTCTCTCCTGCCATGGCAGTTAACTCGGCATCCAGCAGGTCCCTGGCCTTGTCAATGCACTAGGAGAGAAACAAAGGACCCCTGGCACAGGGCTCTGGATTCTGAGCTGAAGGTCCTTTTAGGGCTTCCCAACTAGCCAACTAGCTGCAGAACTTATTTACCTCACTACATCCCAGTAACACAGAGAAAAATTCACCAAAGAAAGGAAGAAACCTTTCCCCAGATCTCAGCGGCTCAAGAGGGTATAATTCAGTTTCTCACCAAGACAGAAATGTATGGCATTCAAAAGCTTAAATTCAGCTGAGCGTCGTGGCACACACCTGTAATCCCAGCATTAGTAAGGCTGAGGCAGGAAGATCGTTTTGACTTTGAGACCAGCATGAGCTACAAAGTGAGCTCAAGGCCAGCCTGAACTGCGCAGTGAGATCCTGTCTCAAAAAGACAAAACAAAACAAAAACCCAAAACCAAACCCAAACCCAAACCCAAAACCAAACAAAAAGCTTAAACTCATCTTGAGTGACGAGGGAGAAGACATGTGAGCTGTTCTTGCATTTCAAGAACACAGCCTGTGGGATCTGCCTTCACTTAACTTTTCTTGTTGGGAATTTGTGAGAAGGGACTGCACACACTGAACAGCTCCAGGTGATCCTCATGAAGGGCGACTTTGCGATCCTCTGTTTGGGCTGGGAAATCTCTTGGGTCTCTAACTTAGCGGGCCCAGGTGTGGGTCATATCAATCAGCCCGGTGGACGCCACAGGACTACGGTCTGCACCTTCTCTGTGCCATCAATTAAAACTTGCAGCGTGGACCTTCTCCCTTTTTGGATGTTTAGGGTCAGTTACTACATCCCCATCCTCGAAGCTCTCAGATCATCAACCCAAGCACCTCATCCAAGACAGTACACACCTGACAGGGGGGTGCAATTGCATCGTTATTCTGCTCTACAGGTCAGCACAGTATGGCTTCTTTGGAGCAACCCATGTGTGTCTCCCCTCACGGCCAGGAGATCATTGCAACTGACTTCTACTGCCAAGTGGGGACTGCTGGCTCCTGGAAAATCACAGCTTCTCTACTACGAAAAGTGCTAAGCAAGATGACGAAAGGGTGCACAATGACTCAAGAAGCTAAATAACTCCCAAGGTAACCACAGTGGCAACTTCCCAAACAGTTTCCTCTTCAGCACAGAAAGATGCCAATGTGGCTGGGGGTTTAGCTCAGCAGCACAGCGCTTGCCTGGCAAGCGCAAGGTTGTGAGTTCGATTCCCGGTACCGGAAAAAAAAAAAAAAAAAAAAAAGCCAAAAAAAAGAAAGATGCCAATGTGTTGGTGTCGTCTTAGTATGTTCTGCACTCAAGACCATTCTATTAAGTTCACAGAGCCCAGCAGATGTAGAGCTGAAGAACAACAGCTTGTGTAATAGGTGTCATGTGCTCAGGGGTCAGTAGCCCGTGCATAGTTCCTCGCCTTTGCCGAAGGTCTGGGTCTATGTGGGTTTTACCTGCTGTGCCAAGGAGAAGAGGTCTTGATGTAAGGCCAGCACGGCTCTGTAGAACGCCCCGTCGTGGGTGTCCCGAGGGATCATACAGGTGTACTCTTCCATACTGTCCCACTGACCTAGGCACACACAAAGAGAGCAGCAGGCTGGTCACCTGGCTGGGCTACGGCAGCAGCTCCAGCCTTGACGTTTACACATTCAATCAGCTTAGGGTACAAACAAGCAGAATGCACTGGAGCCTCACGTACAAAACTCTGCAGACTTCTCTATCCTGCGGGAGTTAACAAAGCCACATCTCCATTCAAACACAGGACTCACTGGTGCCCCGAGGAGCACTGTGAAGATGAGGAAGTGCAGGAGGGCAAAGCCTGCACACCAGACGGGTTTAATGCCTTACCCCATTAACCGAACTAGAGAACTCGGCCAGGTTCTCTAGATGAGAGATCGTGTTCTTCCCTATCAGTGATACAATGCCCCATGCTACACTGCGATATTACACTTTCCTCTGAATAGCTGAAAATGGCCCTTACACAGACAGGGAATAAGATCAGACAGTTTGCCCAATTCACCCTGGCAGTATTTTTGCATCAGGAGGGAACAGGTAAATTTTAAGACGTTCTTTTATAACAGAAAGGTGGGCCAGGTTACAGCTCTGGGAAAATGGCTATGGTGAGATGAGGCCTTCCTTTCCCCTGGTGGGGTGAGCATGTATCGACCGCCAGGGCTCCAAGACCATCTGCAGAAGAGGCATCAGCCTCATTAGCTGCAAAATGCAAGGCTGTCGATTTTACAAGGCATTTTCCTCCCTTTCACTCCGGCCCAGCAGCTCATCCATTCTCAATGCCTCTGGGCAAAAGCAAATAGCAAAGGATGACTCCTCAGGAAGCAATTTGTTTTGAGAGATGTTCAGGATCCGGCAGGAGTTAATGACAGGAAAGGATATAAGCTCTGTGAGTCAAGAGGGAGAGGCGGAGGTGGGAGTCTGGGCCGTCTTCCTCTGGCCTCTGCAGGTGAAACTTTGTGCCTGGCACATCCCACATATCCTTTCTGCTCTTACCAAGTGTGTGTCTGAGTAGTCCCAGCACTCAGGAGGCTGAGGCAAGAGAATTCTTGTGAGTTCAAGGCCACACTGGGCTACACAGTGAGTTCAAGGCCAGCCTGAACTATATAAGTGAGACCCTGTCTCAAAAAAAAAAAAAAAAGAAAAAGAATATCTCTGAGACTCTGACTGAGATAAGCACTGCCAAACCTGTCATCTAAGGCCTGGTGTCAGAAATCGACACATCGTAGGGCCTGGAAGGAAGTCTCTGGGAGAGGAGCGAGGTGAGTAAGGGTCAGACAGCAGGAAAACAGGAAATATGGTCGAAGTGTTTGTAACTGTTGGATAAGGTGGAGGGCAGATGGGTTTGTCAGACTCCTCTCTTCCTTTCTTTATATACTGGGAAAGTTCAGTTATAAACATTAAGAGAGAAAAGAAGCCAGAAGGGGTGGCACATGTCTATACTCCCAGCATGCCGGGAGGCAGAACTGCCTAGGGAGGTTAGCAACTTAGCAATACCCTGTCTCAAAATTAAAAAATAAATAAAAAGGGTTAGGGATATAGCTCAGTGTGAAGGCCCTGGGTTCAGATCTCAGGACCTAGAAGAAAGAAGAAGGGTAGGGGAGAGAGAACTGTCTTCTCCCTTTATTTCTGTGTAGATAAAGACATGATGGAGGGCCAGAGATATAGCTCAGTGGCATAAGCGCCTGCCTGGCAAGTGCAAGGTCCTGAATTCAATTCCTGGTACCCACCTCACCAAGAAAAAGACATGATGGATGGAGCTCCAATAAACCTGTCGGGTTGTGAGCTGGGCTAAGTGTGCAATGCAAGAACAGAGAAAAAGCCTATTGACAGTAGAATCAAAATACCAGTCTGATTCCATTTGTAAGGGAGGAAAAGAGACCAATATTTTGGTTAGAATTTAGAATTTGTATAGCAGGGCTCCGGTCCCATGAGACCCAGAGGGCTGGTGAATATACCCACACCCCAACTCCTGTTTGTCTGCCTGTTCCCCTGTACTCTTTCTACTGTAGCAGTGAACGTAAGGGAAACGTTTCCCTGAGTTCCAAGAGGCCGCAGGACTGCCTCGCACGTGCACAGTGTCCCCTGCGAGTGCGCGGGAATGTGGGTGTCTCACTCCCCACAGCTCGGGCTTGACGCTTGCTCACTGCTTCCCCTGCCTCCCGCAAGGATCCATTTCCACGCAGGTCCGACAGGTTAGGCAGAACCATCAGGCAGAAAGGACAGAGGAGGGCGGGGAAGCTGGTGCTTGCAAGTGGCCTTCACCCTTCTCTAGATTCACACTGCCCCCTAACTCCTGGGAAGCAAGCCCCCAACCTCGCTCTCCCCTCCCAGACGGGGGTGCCCCAGGGAAGCCTCACCTAAGCCCCACGCAGCTGCGGCGGCCATCCGGGCCATCTTGGCTTGGGTCTCATCATTCACCAGTGTCCACTTTTCACAGCACTGCTGGTGCAGCTGCCCCCTGGAGGAGAACGATCCGGTCAGGTTAACTGAAATTCCCACCAGCCTCCTGCTCTAGCCCCTTGGCTGAGCTGGGGGTCGCAGAGGAGCTGAGAGGTTTTAAATAAAACTCCCGCTCTCCTGGGTCATAAAACAGCAAAGTGAATGGGCTACTTGTGGTTTCTGTGTCCTGGTGCTCATAATTTGTCTGAGTGAGTTTATCAGCGATAGGGATGCTGTCTAACTCTATGCGATGTGAAATGTCCTGAACATCTGGCCCTTTCATGAATACTAAATGACTCCCCTCCCAGGCCAGTGAACCCTTTGGCAGGTCTACAGAAGAAGCCATCTGAAGAGACACAGCTGGACGTTCTGGGCTCAAAGCTATAGGAAGAACTGGCTCTTTAAAGCACTGTACAAACTGTTTCTGTCTGAGATGAAACTCAAATGAAATCCATCCGTACAGAAATGCTCCACGATGGTCACATGTACCAGAAATCCACAAAATGCTGCTTATTCTCAGAATTTTGCACAATTAAGGGGTGTACGAAGACGTAAACGTGCTTCAGAGACCACAATACACAAGAACAGTAGACCAGAGACTTCCTATTGGAGGAAATTGCTGCTCTCCTTAAAGGTAGAGGGCGTAGTTCAGTATAGAGAGCTTGCCTGCCAAGTTTGAGGCCCTGGGTTTGACCACCAGCTCTGCCAAAAAAAAAGCAAGCAAAAAACTGCTGTCCATCCTATATTCTACTCACGAATAAAAGGAAATATTCCCAGCTACCCTGCAAAAGAAAGGCCCTCATTTCAGGGGAACTTCCAAATGCAGCTGGGTAGATGGGTGTGGGGGCACACACCTACTATCCCAGCCACTTGGGTGGTTGAGATAGGATTACAAATTCAAGATTGGCCTGGGCAACCTAGCAAGATCCCTGTCTCTTAAAAAAAAAAAAAAAGCCAGGCATGGTGGCACACACCTGTAATCCCAGCACTCTGGCCACTGAGGCAGGCAGATCCCAAGTTCATGCCTAGCCTGGACAATTTAGTGACTTATTGTCAAAAAAAAAAAAAGGCTGTAATGTAGCTCAGCACCCCCTGGCTTCAATCCCCAGTAGAGGGGTGGGTAGGGGAAGCAGCTAGGAGATTCCCTAGTAGTTCCTGCTTTTGGAAAGACATGCTGCAGTGCGTTTTAACTTGGCATTGGAAGTGGAGTCAAGAGAAGGAGCCTAAGTTCCAGGGGGCCTAGGTTGGGTGCCTAATGGGACATAAAATGTACAGTAAGGACTATGAGGTGACACGCGGGGAATGAAGATTTGAAGTCAATCACTGCTAAAGGGACCAAGGCTGAGCTCACTGCAAAGCGCACGAGGGACCAGGTCCAAGTGCTCAGGGCCATGACTGAGCAACCAGGCCCAGCAGAGAGTAGCTCATCATTTCTCTGGCACAGTTTCAAGACGGCAGGGACACAGCACTTTGGCTCTCACACGGCAGAGAGCAGAAGGAGGCAGAGGGTGGCTACTGTGCCCTCTGCACTTACTGAAGCTCCGTGAAGAGAGTACAATCAACTTCCTGCCACCCACACTCAGAAACACTCAGTCCTGGGCGCCGCCAGGGATTGGCTCAGTGCAGTTCTCAAGCTAATGCGTCAGCAACCCCTGGGGCAGAGGGGTTCCTTCAGATGGCACGGTTGAATCCTCAAGTTTTGTTTTTTTTTTTTTTTTTTTTGAGACAAGTTTTTTTGAGACAGAGTTTCCACATGCAGCTCACGCTGGCCTTGAACTCGCAGCAGTCCTCCTGCCTCAGCCTCCTGAGTACTGGGATTACAGGCATGTGCCACCACTCTTGGCTAATACACATTTCTACTAAGTTTCTAAGTGATATCAAAACTGCTGGTCAAGAGGCCACAGTTTAAGAAGCTCAAGTACAGAGTATATGGAGGAACAGCTCATCCGTGAAGTATATTTTGGTTGGAAGAGTCCTGCCCAGAGGCCCCTGGGGTCTGCTGGAAGTAGGAGAGAAAGCGATACAGAATCCAAATGATCCTTGGAAGCCTGCAGTTCAAATTTTCAAAGCTGGTGCCACAAGCACATCAGCCTCCATCTACTCTTTTGTCAGGACTACTTATTTCTATGCTTTGGGTCTTGAGGATGTAGCTTTTTTTCATCAAGGGACAGGAAGCAAGCTTGGTGATTAAATTAAAGCAATTAAATTAAAGCAAGCTCGGTTACCCCACAAGCTGGAGCGGGGAACAGTGCATGAGCAGCACCCCAGAAACTGAGCCCTGATGCTGCCACAGACACTACCTCAGCACGTGGCTGTGAGTGGCTGCCAGAGCCCAGGGACCACATCTGTGTAACAGGGAGACACGGGGCAGGGCTCCCCTTTCTTACAAACATCTAGTACAAAAAAGAATTCGACTGTCCTGGGTTCCAATACTGGGCGGTGGGGGGATTGCACACAAATAAGGATGACATTGTGGGGCAACAACAAGGTGAGGCGTTCTCAGCCTCCCGCTGCTGCGCGCCCACCAGGGAGGACTGGGCTAAAGGCCTGCACCTGGAGCAGCAGCAGGAGGCTCAGCGAGCTCTTCCGTTTGGAATGCCTCCTGGCTGGCCGCCTCTCATCTCAGGCCTGCGCAATCTGTTCTCAAAGATCCAGAGGCAGTGTCGGAGTTGGGCTAGGAGGGGGTTCATCTGGGTTCACCCTGGCTGCAGGTGCGGCTGCATGGGCCATCAGGCTGGGGGCCGCATCTGCTAGTTAGCCTCTTGGAGGCAGATGAGCATGAGGCAAGGAAAAGAGGCTTAACTCACTGGTGACTCCAGTGCCACCTCCAGTGAGCACCTGGAGCAGGCAGGTTCAAGATGTATGCTGTAGGCCAACGAAATTCAGAAACTGCACTCTTAACAGAATTGACTGAATAAACCAAACTAAACCTGCATATGATCGGGAAAATAATTCTGCTTCTTTCATCTCTTTTCTCTTTTAGTCTCTCACATTCTTAAATCCCTTGGTCAGCACCACTAGCCACTTACACTTTATAGGTAATTATAAAGCTGGAAAAAACCCAGCGCTCAGAGGTATATGGGACTAAAGCTGCGAGACCTGTATCACTGGGCTCTTGGGAGATCTCATGCAAGCCGTGTCAACTCTGTGAGCCTCCGTTTCCTCAAGTGCAATGCAAGGGCACCAGATGAAATCACATCTTAGGTCTTTTCCAAGCCATCCAAGCCATCCCCAGCCAGTGAAAGTGCTCATCTTTAATTCAAAAGGGAGAGCAAGTGGAAAGGGAGGCACAGGAAAGGCTGCGAGGAGGAAGAAATGGTGGGGAGGATTTCAAAAATTAGGAAACGGGGCAGAAGAAGAGGAAGAGAATCCAGGGAACTGAATAAAGGAGTGCAGGGTTTTGGAAGGGTGAAGAAATTTGACTGGAGCTCAGACCCAGACTGAATCTGCTCACCAGAAATGGGCAGAAGAGTGGGCTGAAGTCACAAAGGGAAAGGATCTGAAAGCTGGGCTCTGACACTTACATGTAAATCCAAAGGCTACGGGGAATCACTGAAGCATTACAGGAACTGACTACGGCTGAATTTTAAGAACATGCACACCTTGTTTTATCTTTCTCTTAACAAGATATGGCTGCGTGACAGCAGATTTTTTTTTTTTTATGTGACAGCAGATTTTAAACTAGAAAAATTGTTTTTGAAAAATGTGTTCATTCTAACATACTCGCTTTTCACTCTCAGCAGTGCTGTCCGGTCACCTTCCTACGGGGACAGAAATGCTGTGTACCTGCCCAACGCCACAGCCACTGGCCACGTGTGGTTCCCGAGCACTCGTGTGGCCGCTGCGACTGAGGAATCAAATTTTTAATTTTATTTAATTTTCTTTCTTTTTTTTTTTTTGGTCTTTTTGAGACAGGGTCTCAATCTTCAGCTCAGGCTGGCCTTGAGCTCACTTTGTAGCCCAGGCTGGTCATGAACCCACAAGGATCCTCCTGCCTCAGCCTCCCGAGTGCTGGGATTACAGGCATGCACCACCACGCCTGGCCCTTACTTTGATTTTGTCCAATAATATTCTTTAAACTTCCCCAGTATAAAATTTCTAAACAAATATTTGCCTGTATTGAATCTATAGACCAAGCTTATCCTATTTGGTTTAAATTATTTAAAAAAATTGCACTCGATGCTAGCGAACAGCATGGGCCCACTTTTTCTTCAACATCTAACAGCTCTCCAAACCTGTGGTCAGACAGGCATTGCTCTGGCTCCTCCCTGGAATATACATTTCCCGCTCTCCTTCTCCTTCACCCCTCTCCAAACTTTCCTCCAGGAAACACTGCAAGGTCACGCTGCTCCCTGCTTGGAGCTTCCAAAATAGTCTGCTCATCCTGTCCTCAGGGTCCTCTTGGCTTTCCTAACTATCTGCTCCTGTGTTTGGCCCAATAATCTCGCAGCCTATGTACCCTGGATCCTAGCATGGCACTGTGCAGGCAGAAAGGAGTATCTGGAAAAGGTGAAGCATCTGCAGAGGGCAGCTGCTACTCCTCTTTCCTAAAAGCACTAGCGAGAGCTAATTAAAAAAAAAAAAAATCAAGGTTGCAGAGTAAGAATATGAGATTTTTGCCAGGTCAGTCAAGAGAGCAGATGGAAGGTATGGGTGTAGCTCCTAGGAATATCCATGGCTATCCTATCCTAAAGCATTATTAAATCTAAATTAAAAAAAAATACCTTGCCATTGAACAGCTGAGACAGGACAGAGCTAAAAAGCACCAAAGTGATACATGATTCCCAAGAAAATATCAGATGAAACCAAGCAGAGCTGCCTGGGGGAGAACTCGTCAGAGACCGGTCTCCCCGCCTCTGTCAGCCACTCACCACTCCCCCAAGGCTTCCAGGCAGCGCATGCGGCCCAGCATCAGCTCCGGGTCATCCTTGTTGGTGTCCATCTTCTTGTCATAGGCTACAAGAGCATCCTCCCACTCATGCAGTTTCTCATACCACGTGGCCTGGATCTCCTGCCGAGTGGCAAAGAGAGGACTGCTGTGAGGCATAGGGAGCAAGGCTCACATTGTAAATCCACACACCTTTCCCAAGGTGCTGTGCTGTTTACGTGACACTTCACCTGTCACAGTATGTCTGGGGTTGGGACTGAATTAAAAAGAACTTCAGGGCCAGACGTGGTGGCACATGCCTGTAACCCCAGTACTCCAGAGTGACTAAGGCAGGAGGACTGCTATAAGTTCAAGACCAGCCTGGGCTACAAAGTGAGTTCAAGGCCAGCCTGAACTGCATAGTGAAACCTTGTCTCAAAAAGACAGAAACAAACAAAAAGAACTTTAGGGCTGGGATGTAGCTTGGTGGTACAGTGCTTGCCTGGCATGCACAAAGGCCTGTGTTCCAGCCCCAGTAGTGCAAACAAACAAACCAAAAGAAAACAAAATCCCAAAAAACAAAGAACTTCAGACTATCTGGAGGTAAGCTGGTTGGTGGAGGTGGAAATGCTAGTTCCCTGGTGCGCTGATGGAACTACCCCGGACCCTGGGATGCTGAGGGCACCTGCTGGTCATGCTCCACTCCCATCACCGTCTCCCCAGAACCTCAGCAGGGGGGGACACGAGGACAGGGAAATCACTAAGGGACAACAGGACTGAGCAGAGCTCCTCCGGGAGTGCAAGGCCCCTGCCACTCTGCTACGTGGCCGGGCTGGCAGCTGCTTTCCTGATGGGGCCGAAAAGACCCAGCCACATCTGCACATTTGCTGGAGGCAACAACTCTTCTAAAAGCTTTTGATTCTCTGCATTCTTAATGCATTTTTAAAAAAAAGAAATAATAATTTAAAATACGATAGAACACTACCACTTAAAATTCTCTGGCAAACCTTTCCTTCCTCTAGTCTCCCGTCCAACGTTCCCTCCTGTGTAGCGCTTGGCAGCTTTACCCCTGCTGGGGCCAGCGGAGGGATTCCATTGCCTTGGCAGACACCGTGCCACGCTGAAGGCAAGTGTCGTCCATGTGAGAAAGAGGTGCCAGTCTGGGAGGTAGAGAGCGGACTCTCCGCATGAGCTGGAGACTAGTTCGTGTGCTTTCTGTCTGCCTCCTGTCTGGGCTTCTCCATCGGCTCAGTAAGTGACTACTCCTCCACCAGCCAAGGCAGGGGCTCTCCAAGGAGTCTTTTTTTGACAAGAGTAATTCCAAGGTGTTCTTTGTATGACACTATGCAGGGCCCACCTTAGTTTCTGCCATGACCCTCCCCCTCTTCCTAAATCAAGTAGATGCTTGCGTGGTGTATCTGCTGACGGCTCTGCTGTGCCTGGAAGAACCTTCCCTTCCAAACCTCGGTGAGGGGGTCACTTCTCCTACAGATACTTAGTTAGCCTGTACCTCCTTCTAGTTAGTTTCGGTAGTGCCAACACCCTTTGGTGCCCCAGCAGCTTTCCTCCAGTGCCACAGGGGTCAGCTGAACTAGGCCTGTCTGGCTCTATGCAAGGTAAAGAACTGAGTCTTCATTTTTTAAGCCCGCCTAAAACAATGTCTCTCTGTTAGGCTGAAATGTGAAAGAAAACTTAAGAAAACAAAGAGTGCAAAATGGAGACTCTTAGGTGACGAGCAGCACTGTAAACTTCGTGTTGGACTTCTACACACACAGAGACTGATGTGCGCACGCCGTCCGTGAACCAGCAGAAAGTGGAAGGAGCAGCGTACGGAGCAGGTCAGCTAGGGGGCAGGATACTTTGAATCGCAATGGATTGCAGAAACTATAAGGTTTAAGCAATGAATCACACAAAATTCTAATGAGATTGCTGTTACATAAATTGTGCTGAGAAAGCACAGGCTCAGCCAAGAAAAAGCAAACCATTGTCAAGCTTAATATGATTCAGCTACCTAAATATAACAGAAAATCCACTGCGGGTTAGCAATAATCCCAGAGCTAATGGCCACCTTTAGCAGCTGAAGATGGAGGAGCTTTCATTTGGGCCTAGCATTCCAAGCGCTGGGTATAAACCATCTGCTGGCGATCACCCACCGCCAGATGTGTGTGAGTTCTTGTTTCAACCTGCACTCACTGGGGTCTGAGCTCTAAGGACATCGAAGCAGAGCACAGCCTGGTCTACGTGGATTCCTGCAAATGCCCTCTCAGTCTACTTTCTGTCCTCTGCAAGCAAGGACTGTGGCAAAGCTGGATAAGACGTAGCGCTATTCTTTACCTAGTTACAGGCAGTATGTGTAAAAACGGCACAAAGTTGTCCTGGAAGTTTCAGTCCAATTTAGTAGTCCCTATATGAGGCAAAATGCTAGACAATCATATAAAAGCCTGGGAAGTATTCATAACTTTCCTAATTCCAGTTCTCTGGCTCTTAATTAAGGCAAGTCAACATAAGTGACTGACTCTTCATCAAGTATACAGAAGCATCTTGACCTCCCAGGAATTCACTGTTAAGCTAATTAAGCTGATCTTTACACTATTTTGGGATAATCAAAGTACCCTCTTATCCGTAAGAGTAATGGGAATGTTTTCCTGCTGGAAGGGCAAAGATGGCAGCAGAGAAACAGCTGTGTAAACAATAATGAAACAGAAAATCCTTCAGTATCAGGGATGACTTGGAGTATGCACTTTTCCTGGAGAATTGGCCACGGTTTCCTCTACAGTGTGTACCCAGTGCTAGCCATGAGTCAGATCCCATATGATCTGCCACGGGAGACATTAAGATAACTCAGGTCAGGTTAAATGCTGGGCTTTGACACCAGACTCTCTGGGTCCAAGTCTTGGTGCTACCATTTATTTGCTCTGTCAGCTTAGATTTTTAACCTGCCAGGACCACAGTGCCTCCTCTGTAAAATGGGATAACAGTAGTGCGGCAGCTACTTCACCATGTGGCCTTGAGGACTGACACAGATGAAGCACACAGGCACTCAGCGAAGGGCCAAGGCCTGTGCTGAGAGCTTGATACATAGCAGCAAGTACTGTTTATTAGATTCCGCGCTCCGGCTTGTGTGCGCAGGGTGCATGTAGTCCCTACGGCCATTGTCTTCTTTTGTCCTTAAGATAAAGGCAAGTCAGCGTTTGTTTGTTACAAATTGGGAAAAAGATAGGGACGTAACTTTCTCCAAGTCTTGGTTGAGTGTCTATTTGGCCGGTCTCTCTTCTAAAAGGAAAACGAGGCACTTACCAGCTCTCCGAAGTGTTTCATGGCATACTCTAACACGCCGGCGGCGGCTTCGGGCTGCTGGAGCTTATTATTAATGCTGAGGAAACAAAAGGAAGACGTGGTTATACTCAGAGTGCCCCAGGGAGGGCTGTGTGGCAGTCATTTGTGGTCAGGACTCAGCAGCACCCTGGGACAAGGTCTTGGAGATGCAGGGACGGTATCAACTAGCTATCAGAGAGCCGGGTATGAATGACTCATTTGAGAAAAAAGTTTTGATCCCCTTCCCTAGTTGTGGGGACAGTAAAGTAAATGTAACATCTGGTGCTCTGAGGTGCTTTTCCCACCAAGGACAGACCTGTTTCTTCTCAGATGCTGCCAGATAGGCCACACGTGTCTGTCCACGCATTCTTCCCTCCTTTTTTCCTTGGCATGTGTTAGGCAAGTGCTCTACTATGGTACTGTACCCCTAGCCTCATTTTAAAAACTGGAAACCCTGGATTCACAATTGTTCCTGCTGTAGTGCACGAGACCATGTGAGAGCCAAGTAAGCTTTTTTTTTTTTTTGTCTTTTTGAGACAGGGTCTCACTGTGCAGTTCAGGCTGGGCTTGAGCTCACTGCCTTCAAATTCCACTGCCCCCCAGTCTCTCTCTGGGGACCACTCACTCCTTCTGCAGGAGGCTGTGAAGGGGCAGCAAGAGCTCCTCAGGTTGGCCTCTGGGATAGAGGCACCCGTCACTAGCACACTCTTGCTTTGCTGATGTCACCTGCAGGACGCATTGGGGCCTACGGAGGTGGAGGACTGTGACCACTCAGGGGTAACTGGGCAGTGCCACTGAAGGTCTGGTGCCTGGAGGTGGTTAATCAGAGAGGTCCCAGGAGGCCCCGAAAGTGGGCGAGCTGAGGGGCTTAGACCCTTTCCTTGTTCTAACAGGAACCTATGCAGCTAAAACCAACTCTAAATACAGCCTGAGTTATGGAAGGTAGGGACAGGGGGACAGTGAAGGAGCAGGCCGGCAAGTCACATGACAACAACATTTGAAACTGTTCACTGGACACATGCCTAGGGACACACCCTAGGAGGGGACACACCAAAAATGTGACACACCAACTGGGAATCTGGACTGATTTAACGAGTAAGGATCTAGTTTACTGCCCTGAGTACCAACAGTCTACCTGAATTGAATGAATTTTTAAGTAGTTTTGGGAAATTCCAGGATTTGGGTTCAATGTGGTAATATGGCAAAAGACTGCTGTTATAAATATTATTTTTAAAAATCCAATTCTACCACATTTTTTCTAATAAAACAGAGAAGGAACTGCCCAGAAATCTGACGAGCCAGGGATGTTAACATCTGTGAAAGTAATAATCTAATTCCTCCTGTCTACAAAGTACATTTCAAACAGTCTTTCCAAGCTGTCACTCCTTCGGCCTCACACATCCTTGACAAGCGTGAGGAGGTAAAGGTAAACAGACCCTGCTTTCTAATGGGGAAACAGGCCCGGAACGACAGTGACTTTTCCCAAGGCCACAGTGAATGGGGATGGCCCCCCGCAGAGGCTGAAGCCACAGCGCCTCTGTGATGTGGCTCTGGGTTGGAGTCACAAGACCTAAGTTTGCATCTCTGGGATTGAATTTGGCTGTTTACAAACCAGTCACCCTTTTTGAATTTTAAATTCCTCATCTATAAAACATGGCTAATACAATCTCCTTTAGGGTACTAAATGGAACATTAGCTATGTACTTGGTCAACAGGTCCTTAAAAATGCTAAGCAGCCCTTCATCTTTTTGTCCAAGGGGAAGGAAATACATCTACCTATGGCTGAGTCTTAAGCCAGCCCCAGGAGTTAAAGCTTCCTGAACGGGCTGTTGAAGCATTAGGTAGCAGGCTGTGCAGACGAAGTGGAAGTTTCTGTACAATGTCCCCTTCCTTTGCTTACACGGGTAGATAGGTGACCTCATGGGGGAACTGACTGAGTAGACCCGCTGATGCTTCTTGTACTGGTCCTAAGCAAAGCAATAAACTGGAATGTTCTCCATCAGCTGGTCTGTTGTAGAACTGAAATATTAAAAGTCTCAAAAAGAAATCACAGCACTACAGTTGCCTTAAAGAAGTTTTTCTAAGCTGAGGTTGAAAAGCAAATTTATTTATTTTTTGGCACCAGGAATCGAACTCATGACCTTGTGCTTGCCAGGCAGGTGCTGGGCTGCTGAGCTATCTCCCCAGCCCTGAAAAGCAAATTTAAAGTGACAAATTCTACCATGTGTTCACTGTGAAGTTGGTTCTGATGCCCCTGCCTTCATCAGTCCAGTACTGGATTCTCTCTAGTCTGCTTGCATGGGGTAGGGTGAACTGTGCTGATAATTAACATTCCTAGGTATGGATTTCTAATTAGCTAGTTCCTTGAACCCAAATAAAGATTTTGCAAGCATAAGAAAACGAAAAGAGAAAGCCAGTACATAGTCTATATAACATGTAATCATATATTCACTGTATTATATTCAGGAGACTCTTGGGATGGCCTTTATAGTATTCTATTCTTGGTAGGAAAATAAAACTGTTCTGACGAGAAAGATAAAGTACTCTTTGCCTGGCCAGAAGAAAGGAACTCTAAGAAACAGACATAAAAATCAGTTCTAACAACTGTCTTCCAACCTTGTGTTTTAGAGCATACTCCATTTCCAAGAACAAAATAGAAACAGTACCAAAGCTTGACTCACTCTGAGGATAAACTACATAAAACCAAAACCAGATAAAAGACTCTTCCTAATCTCCTGTCATGAATTATGCACAGAAAAGAATTTAACAATTGATCAAAATTAGGAAGTAGTGATTCAAGATCTCAAAGGAGAAATCAAAATCTTACTATAATATACTACCATGCCTTTGATATATTTCCCCTGAAGACAGACCAGCATAGCACTGCCAATTAAAAATGAAACTTCAAGCTGGACGTAGTGGCGTGTGCCTATAATCCCAGTACTCGGGAGGCTGAGGCAGGAGGACTGTTGCGAGTTCGAGACTAGCCTGGGTTACAAAGTGAGCTCAAGGCCAGTCTGAACTTCATAGCGAGACCCTGTCTCAAGAAGACAAAACAAAACAAAACAAAAACAAAAACAAACCAAAACAAAACAAAAAAACAAAGGGCATATGGCAAGCTCTTAGCGCTCTACTCTGGCCATGACTGGGCACCCAGTAAATAAGCTGTGAACTGAGTGAACGAAAGTCATGGGGGTAGGGAGACCTTTCAAGTACTTAACTCTATAACCTGCTGTGCGGGAGAAAGGTGTCCTTCTGGCCTGCATTTTAACTGCCTCATGGACACTGTGGCTAAGCCTCCCCACCAACCCCCAAGCTCCCACCCCACATTTCCTATTTCCTTTCCAACGCTGCTAATACACCTTACAGCCTCCCCCACCAGCTGGCATGCCATCTCGTCGCCAGGCTTAGCTACTGCAGGATAAACACAGCTCTATGGAAATGCAGGCGGGCCTACTATTAAGTTCCCTGTCTCCTGTCTATGTGAATGACAAGGGGAACCTTTGAAATATTCCCCTTTTAAACTTGGTCGTGGTTTTATGAGACTGAAGGGAGACTGTATGCTCAGCGTGTATGAAGAAGTCACCTTTGCTCACAGACCCCTTAATGAGAAACTCTCATTTTACAGGGCAGCTGGGAGTTGTAGAAACATCCCCTGTGCGGCCCTCTGCCTTCCCCTATTAATACCAGAGGCTTACAGAGGACAAGCTGTTCAAAGCCCCAGCCCAGCAGTGCAGGAGCAAACCAGAGCTGCCGTCACTGGTCTGGTGAAAAAGACCCAACGAGAAACAAGTTTAGAGAGACCAGGCTTGGGCAGAAGAGAGATGCAGTGTAGGACTTTACCCAGCGTACTCGCATGTGGTTCTGAGTCTACAGAGCAAACAAACACTGACTGAGGAGGAGGCAATGAAGACCACAAAATAGGAATGAGGCAACCAGCACGGGAAGAAGCACATTCATTTGCCCCAAGACGATGATGATGATGATGGTGATGATTATGATGATTTGCAGTACTAGGGACTAAGCCCAGGGCCACTGTATTAAACTATTACCCCCCACCCTTTATTTTGAGACAGGATCTCATTAAGTTCTTAAATTGCCTGGACTGGACACAAACTTTGGATCCTCCTGTTTCAGCCTCCCAGAGCACTGGACTACAGGTGCTTACCACCATGCCAGGCTCCAAGATTAAATTTTTTATCAAAGCAGCTGAGTTGAAGAGCTGAAAACTGAGAAAATTCTTGGCAACTGTGGAAAATACTTTTTAAAGTTGAGCAGAGTTAATGAATATGAATAAGGGGGCTGGGGATTTGGCTCAGCGGCACAGCGCCTGCCTGGCAAGCGCAAGGTTGTGAGTTCAATTCCCGGTACAGGAAAAAAACCAAAAAAAAGAAAATGAATAAGGAGCTTCCTCAATGCTCTCAAAGACAAAGCAGAGTAGAGCGGATACCTTTCTCCTCCCTACTCAGAAGTCTGCTTCCAGTGGTGGGGAGCGGGTATAGGCCATGTAAGTCGCTCAGACATGTCGGGGTGCCCTGTTGAGTGGCAGCTGAGGAGCAGAGCTGGGGGCGGGACCTGCCAGCTCCTGTGACCTCCCCCAGCTGTCCCTCGGTGCTTTTCTTGGGCAGGTTGTAACCAGCTTCACAGAGAAGCAAGAGACTGACGGTGAGGGCTGGCCATGAACTGCTTGGGGCCTCAATGCTGACCTGCTGCACAGCAGTCCAAACGCCATTCCTGCCACCTCGAGGACACTGCAGTCCCGGGAAGGGCTTCCTCGCTCACTGCTCCCCATGCTCTGGACTTCTGCTAACACCACAGTCACTGGCTGGATGGTTCCTCCCACGTGGCCCGTTTGATTACTGCCCTCATCTTAGCCTTGGTGACCTCTGGACAGTTAAGAGCAAAGTGGCACAAGGTCTGTCACCCTGAGCTCCAGCCGGGCACAAGGTCCCCAGGCCATCAGCCCAACGAGGAACAGGATGCTACATCTGGAGGGAGGGACCGGGCTTTCCCAGTGCGGCTTCCCGTCAGGAATTGATGAGAACATTCCCCGCCAGCTGCTGGCTTCCTGCATGGCGCTGGGCCTTC
This sequence comes from Chinchilla lanigera, assembly GCF_000276665.1. NCBI lineage: Eukaryota > Metazoa > Chordata > Mammalia > Rodentia > Chinchillidae > Chinchilla > Chinchilla lanigera. The sequence continues at coordinate 2,552,368 of NW_004955486.1, read as the reverse complement.
TTCCTGGGGTCTATTCCTAGTGCAGACACTGTCTGCGCTTCCTTTGACTCCCTGCCCAGGAAGAATTCTTTGCATTCCCTTGGAGCCTGCCTGGTGGCACCTGCACCACAGTTGACAGGGACTGTAGCAGGCCTGTACGGGGCATGCTGATTCGCCATGATGAGACCTCGAAGGACACTGCTCTGGGTCCCCACTACTGCATCAGGCAGTTCTCATTTCCTTTACACAACGGGGACTGCTTCAGATCCCTGCTGCTTTCCCGGCACTGAAGCTGAGTGCCGTGTCCAATGCATGATTGAAAACAGAAGCATCTGATGCCCTCACAGAACCAGGATGACCTGGGGTTGGCCGGGTGCTGACATCTTCTTCAGCAGCTTATCTGGAAGTCTGGGGAACACCAGGGTATGGCAGTCCCTTTTTGAACAGGGTAATTTAACAGCAGGACAGCACTGAAGACCGAAGGCGAAGGGAGGACATCTGAAATGTGAATGGAGGAAGTGGGGCGGGTGGCAAGGCCGGCTGAACCCAGGCAGGAGGGAGAGTTTAAGCGGGAGGTCAAAGGCCTTGGAGTTCCCCGCCACAAAGCCAGAGTAAAGGGATGAGAACAGCACCCCAGATATGGCAGTAGCAAAACTTAGGGAAAACAGCTTTAGTCCCTTTCTACACACTAGGAAAGAGAAGGCCGGTCCCATTATGAGGTTTAACACTGGACCACTTGGGTCCAGTTTTGGTCTTGGAATCTAAGGCACCAAGATAAAAAACATTTGGGGCAAGGGAGGTAGCTGCTTTTAGACACTCCAAACAGGTTCCGGATGTCTCAGCCCCAGTGTGGTCTCAGAAGACAGAGCTCCTCCTGTGTCCTCTTTCTTCCCTCTAGGCACAATTTCAATAGCATTTATCACACTGTCTAGAGGACATGCTAAATCTGTACTAGACAAGGTGTGAGCCCTTAAAGAATAAAAAAGGTAGTGTATAAGGTATCTAACCTAAGAGAGAGAAAAAAATTCTACCTTTTCAAGATTAGTAAGGGAAAGTATATCTTCACTTTTTTTTTTCCCCTGGTACCGGGAATCGAACTCATGACCTTGTGCTTGCCAGGCAGGTGCTGTGCCGCTGAGCTAAATCCCCAGCCCCTTATCTTCACTTTTTTTTTTTTTTTTTGCGGTACCGGGGATTGAACTCACAACCTTGCGCTTGCCAGGCAGGCTCTTATGCCACTAGCTATATTCCCAGCCCATTCTTCACTTTTTTTTAATGAAGAAAAATCTTGGGCCCTGCATATTGGTGCATGCCTGTAATCTCAGCTACGTGGAAACGTAAAGCAGGATTATAAATTCAAGGGCAACTTTGCAAGACCCTGCCTCAAAGTAAACATAAAAAAGGGTTGGGAACATAGCTCAGTGGTAGAGAGCCTGCCTAGCATGTGTGATACAGTGGGTCTGATCTCCAGTACCACCAAAAAGGAAAAGGAAAAAAAAAAAAAAAAAAGAGGAATTCACTAGAATATAACCATAACTTCTAAATCATTCTACCTTTTCATACTCTGTGTAATCAAACATATATTTTATACCTAGCGGTGAACACAGGTATATTCTGAATTTCATATTCTGCTTTTTCACCTAACAGAGGCGTTGTCCACTTTGCAGACTCTTCCTAATTCATTTTAATCGCTGTGTAACTGTGAGTGGCGCTTGTTGGGTATCAGGCCAAAGCAGCGCTGTCACGAGCTCCCGCTCAGCACTCTGCTCCACGAGTGATGTGTCCTGTGCAAGTCTGAGTGGGCCCAGGGCAAGCAATTCACACCCCGCCTCCAGGCAGCCTCTGGCTGGACACAAGGCCTATGGCAGGACCCAGCACAAAGCACAGAGAGGTGCACGGCCCAAGTGTCAAAGCACACGATCTGTGCTGGCCTGCTTTCCAACTGAGGGACCTGCCAGAGGTGTGCTGTAAAAATGATGAATGGCTGTCACATTTCCAAGGCTCTGGCTGATTTAGGGAGCTATCGGCAGGCACATCGCTCCCAGCGTGTCGGCCAGTTAATTACTTCCAACTTTATCTTTCTTGTCAACACTTCTTGACAAATTGGCCATTATCTTTTTATTCTACAACAATGAGTGCTGCTCCTTTTCTGGGGATGCCTGGAGGTTCTTCTCCCTCTTTCTGCCTTTTCATACCCACAGCAGAATGAAGAGCTCTGGGAGAGATTATTAGAAAAAAGAAGCTGTCAGGAAAATGAACGAAAGGGGCAAAGGCTGACGGATTGAACCCAGAGCTCATTTTCATCTACTGTGACTCAAAGCAGAATGGGTATTTTGGGTAGAAACCCTCATTTCTTGGCTCCTGAATTTTCAAGAGCTCTGACTCAGTCTATTATGTGGATGAAGTTGAGAAACAAAAATGAAATGAGCTGGTACTTAGTGATCTGGCAGCTTCTGGCTCTCCACAGCTAACTGTATAAGCAGATGTGAGCTGGCCCGCCTCTCCGTGAAGGAGTTGGGCCACAATGTACGAAGACTGATGCCCACTCTGCCATCAGAGGGGAGAAAAATTATGCCTCCCTTCTTGGTAAGAAGAAAGATTACAGAAGAGAAGTGTGACACACTCTAGTTAGATTACCAGGATTCATAGGCAATGAGATGTCCAGAAGAACGTGGAGGGACCGGGGGTGTCACCACTGTCACACTGCATTGTCACTGGGATGGGTGTCAGAGGCCGTCAGGAGGCAGAGCCCAGCACGTGCTATATTTCACTGATTCTAAGATGCACACTCTTCCTTCTTCAATAGCCCTAAAATTAGGATGCAGCACACAATGGAAGGCTGCAGAGCTCTCTTAACGCAGTTCCACTGCCAGCCGTGTCTCCCACCTCTCCCAGTACTTCATAAAAGGCAAAGCAGTTCCTCTAACTCACTGTAAGAGCAGTCCCGGTAAATCTGAGGGCGTTCCTGAGGATGTGCTAGGTGTGGGAGAAAAGTGGAGGTTTACTACTGACGACACAAGCTTCCTCCTTTGACATGGGCCCGAACTATACAGAGGATCCTTCTCCGCCCATGCCTTATGGACGGCCAGCTTTCTGCTTGGAAATGCTGCGCTGGGGCATGTAAGACACTCTCCAAAGGCACACTGGACACTGAGAGCCTACAACCCTCGATAACTGCCGAGGGACTTGGCCTGTTGTGTGGGCTGAACCTACAAGGGCACAAAAGAAACAACCCATGGTTTGTGCTTTGACTCCACAGGTGTCCTCTGTCCTCCCACTCTTGACTGTGTGGTGCTTTGGTTTTGGTGCTGGGCTCATGCTAAGCACACGCATTACCCCTGAGTTCCGGCAGACTTTCCTGGGGCTTTTTTTCCAAGGACACAGGTTCCTTGAGGCCCTCTGGCACCTCTGCAGTCAGCACGATCCAGGGGTAGGAATGTGCTCTTCAGGGAGCAAAGCCTCACCTTTCTGAGTACTTTTTCCTCCAGCAGAGGTGTGAGAGAGGACAGGACTACACACCTTTCTGAAAGCCAGGAACAAATATGCTCCCGGCAGCACAAACGGTCATCTTGGAGGCACGAGTTTACAGTGCAGACACAGAATGGATTCCGTTCGCCCATCCTGCCCCTCAGCCGCAGGCTGGGAAGCCCAACCACCCCTGCCATCGACTTGTTGCTCAGGAGCGACTGGCATGGAGCCTCCTACATTCTTAAAGAATGACAGTTCTGTTTTCCAGCTTGCAGTGCCTCAGTTAGAATGGCGGTCCAGCCCAAACAGAAGCCCTGCAGGTCACGGGGTGGTGGAGGCACAGACCTGTGACCTTGTCCTGATAGGATTCTTGTCTCTGGCTAAGAGTGATTTACCGACACTGCAACGTAACGGGCATCTGATCCCCCTTTGGGCCAGACAAGATGTGTTAGGTTCCTGGATAAATTATGGGCAATACAGCTGCCTAGGGACCAGGCTGTTTTATGGAGAAATGTCACATTCTTTGTCCTTTCTTCAACGTTAGTAGCTGCGTATGGACCCCAGGCTGCTGCAGGCTGAAGTAATCAGACATGGCACATGCATAAGCCTCCAGAATGAGCAGGAGCAGGGTCCGAAATGCTCTGCAGCCTTCCCGTTAATCTCCGCAAGTAAGGAGAGGGGAGTGAGGCAAAGTTACTCATTTAAAGGAGGGTCACCCAGTGATCTCAACTCTTCCTGCTCCCACTTTCTTTGATGCTACAACTTAACACCAAAAGAACCACAATGGAGTTAAAGCAGGACAGAACATGATGGCTGTACCATGATAAAATACTGGATGTTACTGTGGAGAGGCTCTCCTGCGTCTCTAGAATAGGTATCTGGAGGAAGAAAACTTTTTCCATTTGGAGTTCACCTTTCACTCAACCAGTTCCAACGACACATTCCGAGCCGGACTTTGTGCTGAGTTCCAGGTGGAATGCTGCTGTAAGCTGTGCTTTCACAGTGTCTTGCCATGTAGTTCAGGCTGGACTGGAACTCACTATGTAGCCAGGCTGGCCTCAAACTCACAGTGATCCTTCTGCCTCAGCCTCCTGAGTGCTGGGGTTACAGGCGTGTGCCACCACGCCTGCTAATTAATTCGCATTTTTATGGGCACTCCGCTCATTGAAAGGCAGAAGGGATCAGAAGCTTTGGAGAAGGGAACCACCAGGGTCCTCCAGGTATTCATGACATCCTCCACAGCTCAGCTGTGCCCAAAACAAGAGCTGACTTTGCCTTTTAGAAATCAGAATCTAGGACATCAGAGAGTTGAGGATGTCTTAGAAAACAGGTAATATTCTAGCATGGGAACTACCCTTAATTAGTTATTTTTCTCAAAACTTGGGAGATTTATCGACATTTGGGCAGCTCAAACAATTAAAAGAAAATCTTCAAATAGGAAAAGCTTCTGTCTCCAAGTTATCCTTTATGTTAGAAATAAATTCCCAGAAAATAAATGTCAAAGACCAGACACTCATGCTAAAAGCTAGATGCTTCTGATTCACGCTTATGAACCCTCTTCCACTTTTCCTAAAACGATGCGACATGGGTTGCAAATACGAATGATTCATTTTCTGCCAATACGAAAACTGACTCACAACATATTCCTTTTTGGGGGAGCAAAGTGGCACTGGGACGAACCAACAAAAAGCTGGCCAGGACCCCACAGAGCTCCACGAGTCCCAGGGTCGCATGGGCTACTCCATGTGTCTGCACGATGTGTGGCATTTTGATGGCCTGCAGTTTAAGCGCATGAAGATCCCCATGGAGTTTAGCAGATTTTATAGGATGCTAACCATCAAGGCTAGGCTCTCCTTACTGAATCAGCTCCATGGAGTTGATTTAATGTGGCTGTAGCACCCCGCTGGGCTAGACATTTACAAAAAGAAAGCAAGGACCCACAGACCCTTCAACTCTGAACAGAGTCTCTGAGCAGAATGAGAAGCTGCTGTTGGATGCCAACAATGTCCTTACCCCCAAGGAGGCAAAGAAACAAGGGATGCTAAGGAAATAAGCCCTGGTCCACTCGAGCCCCTCCTGCTTTTCCATTAAAAAACAAAAACTTGTTTGGTAATTCCAGATGTCTGAGCAGCAATCACTTTCCAAGCAGCCAGAGGCCCTGACTGGAAAAGGGTTCTGGGGGATTAGGGCCGGGAAGAGCTGCTGGACGCCAGGCTTGCGTAGGAAGGGCCCACGCTGGATGTCAACAGACACGCACCTGCCTCGGTGGCCCCCGACGTGGAACCAGCAAGCACATGTTCCAGGGACAGAGCCTCTGTTTCAAGGACTCAGACACCTTTGTGTACAGTCTCAGTGAAAAGCTTATTTTCAGGATTGCTGAAATTCTGTATTTTTACATTGTTTTCAAAACAGTAGTGCCTGTCAAATACGGTACACGACAACTGCAATATCCCTGTTTTTTAGATACAAAGTCATAGTAGGTAGGAGACTAGCTTCAAAGTGCAAGGGAAGAGGCAATGTAACTCACGGTGTGGACTTGCTAGGTGACAGGGAGTCTTTTCTCTACACTTTAATACGCACACATTTCAAGTCTGGACCATGGGCCCTGCTCTCTGTTCTGCAAAGGGACTGACAGAATGGGGTGACCAGTCTTAGACCCACTGTGGCACGGCTGAGTTTTCATCTCTTCTGTAGTCTTCTGACATCTCCTTGCAAAATTTCCGATGTGTGAAGCTAACGTTGGTCTGCTCTGTGTGGACGGAGAAAGTACGTAGAGAGAAAGACGAGCACACAAGCCCCATGAATTCACTTTTGGCTTCCTAAGAGACTTACTCTACCTTCCTATTTCTAGAACTTTCTAGGCTGGAAAACTTCAAATATGAGATCATGTTAGACCCAGGTTGAATAAGGATCTTGTAAAACATTGAATAGTGACCAGAGAAAGGACTATCCAGCCTAAAAGCACATTCCACAGGATGCCAAAATGTATCAGAGGCTCGTATAAGCAGCATGGACTACATTCACAGGTCTCCCTCCGTAAGTCGCCCTCTTCCCAGTTCTCTTCCCCCCACCTCACCTTCCTCCCACGGTTATATAACCTTTAGGATGGCGTCTGGAAATTCCTGTGACCCTGTCTGCTTGCTGATAGCGCTGAGCCAGCGGCTGGCAGGGGCCATAATCTAACAGACGAAACTGGAAACACAAATTCACAGTCCTCTGTCTCAGCTCAGAGACTGTGCAGGCAAGGAAAGAAAGCCGCCCCGTCTCCCTCCTCCCCTCCTCTGGCCAAAGTTTATGCTGACTTCACCCAACAGGCACCTGACCCTCCCAGAAGAGGTGGGAGGGGCTAAAGCCGTGTGCCGGGCCATGGCAGGGGCGGAGGTGCAGCACAGACAATATTTAAGATGCCGTCTTGGTAGAGCACTTAGGCTTGAGAAGGAAAGGGACAGGGCATCCATTACGCTCCACTTTCAGAAACTCAAGCTTTGAGGAAGGCTAAGGAAGACCAAGGACAGAGAAAACAGTTCAGTGTAAGGAGCCGTCCAGAGTGAGGGTAGAGGCTTGCCACGCTCTGCAGACCTCTCCCAGACATAGCCAGGTTCCCCTAAAGGAAGAGGCCCCCCACCCAGGCCCACAGAAAATGATGACAAAGATTCTCTTCACTGTGACTTGGCTCAGCATTTTCATCGTGGCCTTTGTCAGCCACCCAGCGTGGCTGCAGAAGCCCCCTAAGGGCAAGGCACCTGCACAGGTCAAAGCGGCCGCCTGCTGCCAGGAGGTGAAGGAGCTCAAGGCCCAAGTGGCCAACCTAAGTGGTCTGCTGGGCGAACTGAGCCAGAAGCAGGAGCGGGACTGGGTGAGCGTGGTCATGCAGGTGATGGAGCTGGAGAGCACCAGCAAGCGGCTGGAGTCGCGGCTCACGGACGCTGAGAGCAAGTACTCAGAGATGAACAACCAGCTCGACATCATGCAGCTGCAGGCGGCGCAGACCGTCACACAGACCTCCGCAGGTAAGGCGCGCGTGTCCGCACACCCCTCGCCGCTCCTGACAGGCGGCCAAAGGCCTCCCTGTTCCCCACACTGCTTCAGATTACCTGCTCCCCGGAACAGTTCTGGGGGCTCCTCCAGGTGTCCATTGCTTTTACCAAAGGCTTTCCTTTCTAATGTTCTGTAAATCTGTCCAGTACCTCCACAGGTCTCTTATTCACCCAATGTTTCAACAAATTAAGAAGGAACTCATTCACACCGAGGGGCACCAAGCAATTAAGGGTTTACCCAAAGTCATAAGCAAATCGCAGAGGTGGGGTTCACATCTTTCTGGCTGGTGCGGCCCTGCCACTTCTTACCAAGAGCAGATGGACTGAACCCCTAGCCCCAAGCAAGAACGGACACCAAACCGTGACATCTGTTGCTCTGCTCACGAAGTTTTGCCCAAAAACAGTTCTCTCGTGTCCCTAAAATGTGGCAGGAATGGGCACTAGGAGATTTTGTGTCCTATCTCGAAAGCCAAACTCTTCTTACCAGTGAGAACTAAGTGGGAGACGCTCACTGCCCGTGGCCATCTGAGGAAGCCCTCTGTGCTCAGGGAAGGACAGGCTCGTCCAGGCTCCTCAAGGTGATATTTCCATTTTCCCCATGGTGTCAAATGAAACTCTCCCAAGAAACGTAAGAAATAAGCAAGCGCAACGCTGAAATACGGCTTTTTTTAATGGCCAAAAATAACACACACTTTCTTTTGCAAAGTAACTTTCAGTTGCTGGTTTGCTTGGCAGACGGGCTGATGTGCATTTGGCTTAGAGCTCAATTTGGCTTTCTGAGATTATCAAGAAAGTAGTTGAAAGAGCATATCCTATAGATATGTCATTTCTTGCTAATGTTAAGAACTACTGGCTGCGTTATAAAACAAATCAAGAGCAAAGACGCGACCAGCTTCTAATAAGTTGTTGGTCGCTTCAGGTCAAGCAAAGTAGAAAGGTATTCTTGAGCCATTTTCCAGACAAATGAGTCCTGATTTGGCCTTCGAGATGAAAGCAGACATCTGGAAGGTCAGGACAGAGGGAGAGATCTGAGCGTGCCACCTCCAGCACCTCTCAACAGGGCACCTTCTCATGGCCCAAGCAGGCAGTCTCCTGGGTAGGACGCAGCCCTCCTGCTCACCCTCTCACTCTCCTTGCCCAGGGTACTGTTCCTTGTTTTCCTTCCCTGTGCCCAGGGCTGGGTCGCCTCTACACTCTCTAAACTGGCAGCCTGCTGGAGTGAGCAGTGAGTTGAGACGTTCACCACGCAGGCCGTGCAGAACTCGGAGGCTGATGGCCAGTGCTCCCCTGCTCTCTCCCCCAGCATGCTCTGTGAGGAAAGTGAGGCACTTTGGACGATTTTCATGGCGGCACTGTTACCCTCTGCCACCCTCTGCCATCCTTGTGCTTTTCTCTAAAACCCCAGACCAGGAGTCACCAAGGGAAAAATTCCAAGGCAGGGAGGGCATAAAGCATCTCCTAGACCAGAATTCGTTTTCTGACTCCTCCTGGAAAAGGCTATTTCTTTTACAGCCTGGTTTGATATTTAGTGCGGGAAGAGAACCCAGCACAAAGCAATAGCCCAAGGGCAGCCGACGAAGCATTTAAATCAACTCCAGAAGGAAACTGGAAAATCTCATTTCCCTATTTCAGGGGAAGACCTCAGGGTTCTTCCCACTTTTGGTTTGAAGATCTAGCCCTGTTGGATGAGGGCACGGGGAAGATAAGATTGCAGTATTTATCTCCCTTAATTAAATTAGCATGCCGGCGGGCAGTAGCCATTACTTCGGAGAGGCAACAGAAACCAAGAAACAAGAAGCCAGGCCCCTGAGACCCTCAGACTTGTCCTGTAACAGAGGCGACTGAAGCAGTCTGAGGCTACGTACAGGGCCACGTATAATGCGGCGCTCACACACCAGACCCCCTCTAGGAGTCACAGCCCAGAACTACAGCAGGCTAATTTATTTTGACTCAACCACTTGATTGTGCCACTGTCCAGGGGAAGGGCTCCCTGCCCTCTGTCCCAGCACTAGAGAAGCCCAAACACGCCACCGTTTGATCTCCCTGTGCCACTTCTCCAAATCCAGAGACTGCCTGGGGATTAGCACCCTTGGGAGTCCTGGGTGGAAAGGAGTCTCAGTCTTCAGCTGCACTGTTCAGACGTGGAGTCTCTGCTCACCCTGTGCACGCTCTGCTTGCAGATGCCATCTATGACTGCTCTTCCCTCTACCAGAAGAACTACCACATCTCTGGGGTGTACAAGCTTCCTCCAGACGAATTCCTGGGCAGCCCCGAGCTGGAGGTGAGCTCACTGCAGCCACGCACTGCCTGTGTTCTGCTGCCTGCACTCCGTCCCTGCAGGCAGGGACGCACCAGGACCAGTCATGGTGAATCTAGAAAGGGAAACTTGGAGGAGTCGTGCAAACCCTCAGTTGATGGGTCCTTATTCCCCACGCTGGGCCTCTGTTTGGTCCCTTCAAATCATTACCAATTGAACACCAACCTTCTAACATAGATTAGATAATGCTTATAACCACCCCATCACTAGTTTAAATCTTTGGCAATGTCCCGGAGCAGCTATTGTCTGGGAAAGGTGCAGACAGAATGTGAAGAAGGCATATTGGAAATACCTGGATTGCCCCCTTCAAGCTGTATTATACATACTTTCCCTCATCTCCAATTTGGCCAGTTCTTCCTAAGCAAATCAACGGGCCCCGGCTCTCCCACACGGGCGGCAGCACTGCTGCTGTGAGGAGTACACACATCACTGCCCTTGCCATCTGCCCTGCAAGTCTTGACCAGAGCACTCTTTCTGTTCTAGGTGTTCTGTGACATGGAGACTTCCGGTGGAGGCTGGACCATCATCCAGAGACGAAGGAGTGGCCTTGTCTCCTTCTACCAGGACTGGAAGCAGTATAAGCAGGGCTTCGGCAGCATCCGTGGGGACTTCTGGCTGGGTAACGAACACATCCACCGGCTCACCAGACAGCCAACCCGGCTCCGAGTGGAACTGGAGGTGAGCTGGAGGCCTAGGGCCCAGAACTGGCTCTGGTCTGCCACATGTCACTGCATAGGACCCTGGGGATGCCATCCCTAGATCTGCCTGTATATTCACTGTGGCGTTCTTGTACGTTGCAGCACAGATGAGAAAGCATTTTTTGGATTTTTTCCCCCTATTTCTTAGTAAACTAGTTCTCAGGAAGAGGTGCAGGACAAGGCAGACCCATGCCAGGCCAAGTCAGACCAGAGCAAACTCAATAGTCAGCTGAGCCAAATACCACTGTATCTGCTCAGGCCTGGGGCACGAGGGCTTTCACATGCAAGCCTTGGTGATACTTGTTAGTACCCTCCAGAAGCAATAGCGTCTTGTTGCTCTTATGCATTTCGGAGGGGATTCAGCACAAACTCGTACTATACCTTCAGACAGGGAGGCGAGGAACACAGGCAGATGAATCAAGGCCACATGGCTAATACAGGGAGAAGTCTCACGAGGACCCTTGTGTGCTGATTCCCAGCTAATATGGTCAACTAGAGGCAACAAGTAATAACATCCTATTATTTCCCACCTATACAGAGGTCTGGCTGAGGGGCTAGGGGAGAGGAGGTACGAGGCGTGTGAAATGAAGCCCTCTGTAGCTTCTCTAAGGCTCTGTTTCCCCGCCAGGACTGGGAGGGTGAGGTGCGCTATGCGGAGTACAGCCACTTTGCTGTGGCCAATGAAGTGAACAGCTACCGCCTCTTCCTGGGGAACTACAGCGGTGACGTGGGGAACAACGCCCTCCTCTACCACAACAACACAGTCTTCAGCACCAAGGACAAGGACAATGACAACTGCTTGGACATGTGTGCACAGCTCCGCAAAGGTGAGAGCCGGATGGGGACGGAAAAGGTACACCATGCCCATGATCTCAGTCAGGGCCATGCCGCTGCTGTCCTTCCCGCTGTGGGCTCTAACTGCCTCCCTGAGGCTAAGCAGCCATGGTCTATCCGGAGGGGAGGGGACCCTCCGCTTACCAGCCTGGTCTGCTTCTTACGCCAGGTGGATACTGGTACAACTGCTGCACGGACTCCAACCTCAACGGGGTGTACTACCGCCAGGGCGACCACAAGCAGCACCTGGATGGCATCACTTGGTACGGCTGGCATGGCGCCAACTACTCCCTCAAGCGGGTGGAGATGAAAATCCGCCCAGAAGGCTTCAGGCCCTGAAAGGAGGCTGCTGCGGAGCAGGGCTGCGGCAAGGAGACACGAGCAGACTGAGGGCAGTGTGGGACAGGGAGAGGCTGTGGAAAGGGCAGGGTGGGCGACAGCCTGCAAGCTCAAGGACAGGGGAACTCTCTGAGAAGAGTTAAAGATTTTATTATGTGTGCTGCTGAAGCCGGCACATGCGCACAACGAAACAGTGTGTACCACGGATGTCCCGTAAATGGGACGAAGCACTGAAACCCAGCGGTTCCTGCCACATACTGCTCAGGGGCCGGGCCGAGTGGGCTCACTCTGCCCCTCACCCCTGACAAAGCAACCATTTATTCATTCTCTCTAAGTTATGCGAGGGCAAAAACCAAACCCCTCTGCTAAAAATGACTGTGCTATTTTGATTCTCAAAGATGAGGCCTTGGGTGTTACAGAAAGGAGCAGAAGCGGGTGGTAGCGGAGAGGAAACTGCTTTTAAATCAAATGAAATCATCTTTAGCCTTTCATCTTTTAAAACACAAAAGCTGTTGGGCTGGAGATGAGCTGTTGGAGTCTGTTGAGGAGACTCCAGGGCCCTGGGCCTCTCGACTGGACCCTTGGAGCACCGTGCGGCCACGAGGGCCAGGGCAGCACCAAGAGGCGCAACGCGAGTCTGGCGCAGCAAGGGGCCGCCAGGGGCGGTGGGCGGTGGGCAGTGTGCACAGTCCCTCACACACACGTGCTGAGAGCCACCACGGCAGTCACGGTCAGCAGCGATGCATCCACTTTTACTGACTTTGTAAGAAAGGACCCAAAGAGCTTCCTTTTTTATCCTGTCTATACGAAACGGCTGCAAAATGAAGACAGGTGGCGCTATGGTTAACAATTCACGCTGTATATGAGCATCTTGCTTTGTAAAAAATAAAATATGCTAGTGTGTGACTTAAGGGTTCAAAGGTCTCTTCATACTTAAAACTTGAGTATCTGCTTTTTAACTCTTCTCATTACCATTTAGAGTGTGGTGAAACATTCAAATAAAATAAAAAACCACCAGATTCTGTAGTGAGAAGGGGACTGAGCTTGTTTGAGGATTCAGGGACACCAAGGAGGAGCAGGAAGCCAAGAAACCACAGAGCAACAAAAGGGCAGCAGCCCTGGGGAAGGACTGGATGCTGGCCCACTCACTAACCCATGCAGGCCACTGCCACCGCACAGCTTTAAAATGCTTTGCAAACGTTTTCTATTTTCTATTAAAAACAAAAAGAAGATTATCTTAATACAAGAGGTGGGAAATAGTCCTGAAGATCTTTGGATGTTGTGTCTCTCTCTCTCTCTCCTCTCTCTGTCTGTCTGTCTGTCTCTCTCTCGCACACACACGCACCGTCAGTGTAAGCTAAGCCATTTCTCTTACTCGGCGTTTTCTATTATGCCTACAGCCCTCTGGTTCTTGGGAAGCTTCTTCAGCTTAAAAACAAGGATTTGAGGGTTTGCAAAGAAATAAAGCGACTAAGAAGAACTGTGCTGGAGCAGGCCTTCCCACAGAAAGTCACACAGAAGCCTCCTCAGGCAGGGGGAGGACCTAGGGCGCTCACCCCACACTGCTAGGCGGAATGGACACAAAAAGTGGCTGCTTAAGGGTGGGTGGAGCAGCAGACCCCTGGCAGAAAGAGCTAATCTTTCTCATTTCCCTCAGAGGCTTTTAGGTCAAACCAGCCTTTTAAAAAAATATTTTTCTCATTCACCCCCTCACCTTTCTGTGGTGCTGGAGATCGAACCCAGAGCCTCTTGCATGCTAGGCCAGTGGTCTACCACTGAGCTATGCCCCCAGCTCTTTTGTTTTGTTTTGAGACAGGGTCTCGTATGTAGCGTAGGCTGGCTTCCAACTCATGACGGTATTTCTGCCTCAGCCTCTGAGTGCTGGGATTACAGATGCGTGCCATCACGCCTGGTGCCCAACCCTTTTTATTTTTCATTTTGAGACAGGGTCTTGTTAAGCTACCGAAGCTAGCCTAAAACCCATGATCCTCCTGCCTCAGCCTCCTATGCAGTTGGGATTATAGACAACAGCTTATATAAACAGCATTTTGGTAGAAACTTCTCAGAGAAAAGGGCAGAGGGAGAAGGGAGAGAAGCTGTCAGAGAATACACAGAACATCGCAGCCACTCTCCCTGCAGTGGTGTGGACTCCCGTGGCACCTGTATTTCCCAAGCACCTGTTCTGGCTCAGGCTGATGGTGGACACGGAAGGTGTGGCCCACAGACTCTGAGCTGAGAGAGCACAGCATCACCAAGAATCAAGCGCAGAGCTTGGCATTGCCCCTGAAGGCGAAGAACTCTGTTCTGACCACGGCCTTTGAGATCCTCCTTGTGAGCAGGAGGCACACGAACGAATACTGCGCAGAAGACACAGACGCAGCGGCCTGGCGGGCACGGCCACCTGCTGAACACTGGTCCTCGCTTTTATTTTTAGTCTTGCAGTCTGAATCAGAAATATTTTTTTAAAGGGGGACAAGTCAGGGCTTGGACAGTGAAAACGTCCATCTCCAACTAGACCCTATATTCTATTTAGGGTGGAAGAAGAGAGTCCAGCGGGCCTCTGCCTGACCAGGGAAAAGCCGCAGTTTTGAGGTATGTATATTTCCTGATAATCCAGCCCCTCAATCCACTGTCCCCCTAGGATGCAGTTATGCTTACGATGCCTGTGAGCTCTGAGGACAATGGCACTGTTTTTATACTGTCTCCCTGTTGGACCTGCTTGGGGATAACGTGGGATTTCACTTGTCCTGGAGCAGATAGGTAAACAAGGCGACAGGAAGACAGGTGGACTGAATCAGCAGCCTGAGAACAATATTGTCAGCAGAGCACAATTTTTAAAGACAAAAATAGAAATGGCTACACAAAGACGGTTTTCTGTAGGGAGTACTCAACTGTTTGAAAAAGGAGTTAAGGCAGTTGCCTTAAATATAATAAACTTATAAGCTCTAAAAGAGTAAGTGGTAAAGGGAATGTAAGAGTAGGAAAAATAAAATAATGCAGCGGGGAGGTGGGGTTTAATGTTCACAACAGGTACCCTGCCTGTAACTTACTGGGGAGGGGCAGGACTTCAGCTATGAGCTCTCCACACGCTGCTGTGAGGATACAATTCAATCTATGCCTGAAAAACCCCGTTCCCAACACCAGACCAAAGAAGGGGCGCTCAGCTGTTCAACCTCAGGGTGTGGAACTGAGAGGAGTCGCCAGGCTGTGCCCCTTCTGGGGCAGGACTCGCATCGAGACGAACCAGCTGACTGGGCCTGAGGGGCTAAGAGCGAGGACTTCCCAGCATGGAGTTTAAAAATAAAATAGCCACAATTAACTTGTAGGGAATTTTGTTTTGTTTTGGTTTTCTGAGACATGGTTTTGCTATGTGGTTCAGGCTGGTCTTGAACTCACTATGCAGCCAAGGCTGGCCTCAAACTCACAGTGATCCTCCAGCCTCAGCCTCCCGAGTGCTGGGATTACAGGTGTGTGCTACCACACCTGGACGTGTGTGGAATTTTGAGGACTTAATTATATTGGCTTAAGATCAAATGATGTTTTTGAAGACTTTTCTAGGCCTGTAACTCTGTCTGCTAACAAATCTGCACTAGGTTTAATGCTTCTATGACTGTCTCAAACATGGGGAAAACCAAGAGTGGGCTGGGGAGGCTTTAGACGATAGGTGTCACACAGGAAAGGGTCAGCAAGGACACTAATGTCAAAACTAGTTATCTGCCAGTGAGGCTAGTATTTCGAGTTAGTATACTTTCTAGTAGTTATCGCATGAGCGTGCGCTGCCTATGCCAGGGATAGGAGGAAGAAACATGGGTCTCCTCCGCCCTTGCCGTGTCTAATGCGACACTGAGGCATGCCTCAGTGGGTGGGTGGCGCTCTCAACTGTCCCTGTATGGCAGTTTAGAATCAGCATTACTTCAACGCCAATGTGTTTGGGCAGAAACATGATTCCACTGCTACCTTTTGGGTCACTTGTCAAAAAGAACACTTGTCAGCATCTGCTTAAAGGCGGAACCAGCAGAGAATACAGTGATTTGATTATCTACTCAAATAAAGGAAGCACCATACTCAGCAGGCTCTACGAGTATGGAATAATAACAGGAACTTATTAGCAGCTGGTTCTTCCCAAGGGATCTGCAATGAACTGATCGATCGTGTCAGCATTTCCATGAAGATAATTAGATCCAGAGTTAATATTCTCTGATAATCATTAGGGAACAAGAACAGTTTTCTATGAGCTAAAGCTAATGTTCTGGGCTGCTTCAAATCTCACAACAGGAGAAAATTTATTAAACAATCTCTTTATCCCATACCCAGAAGACTCAAAGCCATCTTATGAGAGGGCAGAATACAACCAAATCCAGGGAAAAGACCACCAGATCTCAGCCTTTGCTATCCCTTTTATATTCACAGAATCCAAAGGAAGACCAAGGAACCAAGAGGTTTAGTTGCCAGGACAACCTAATCCTGCCCAGAAAGCACCACCTAACAGATCTCTGTCTCCTAGGTCCCTGTGCTGGCAGGCTTGCTCTGCTCCTGGGCTGGTATCACTGGGACCGGAAGGCACAGGCTGGAAAACGGAGAGGCCGAGTCTAAGTGCTCAACAGAAATAACAATCACAGCCAGACTACTGGAGAGAGCCATCTGCAACCACACGCCATTTCAGAGTGCTGGCCAGGCCCGGTGGCAGCTCTCACACAGCGGAAGTCTCTAAGCGACGCCAGCGCGGTAGCACCAGGCAGTGGGAGAGCAGGGGTCATGTTGGATGAAGCAGACAATAAAGAGTTCAGGCTTACCTGATGAGGGACTCGAGGATGGCGGGAGTGGGACCTTTCTGGAACTCCAGTTCTTTGTAGTGCAGGGCTTTGGCGTACGCTCGGCACTTGGCGGCTCTCTCGCCCAGGAGGACAATGCCATTGTCATCTCTCAACGGCAAGGGCCCCTGGAGGAGAGCAGAACACCGCAGCGCAGGAAAGTGGCAGATGGGGCACAAACAAGAGCGGGCTGTGTGGATGCTTTCCCCTCCCACCAGCTGGTTCCTTGTCAGCCTCCATCTGGACAAAGGGGAAGAGTCTCACCTTGTCACTGTGCTCCATGAATTCAGCCAGGTTTAAGAGAGTTTGCGTGACCTCAGCAATATCTTGAGAGGTGAGGGCCAACTCGATGCTTCTGATGAGCTCATCCTGCTGGTCTTCATTCAGTTCCGACCAGCACGACACAAATGCGGCGTTGAAGAGATCCCTGAGGGCACAGGGAGGCAGAGAAAATGGTTGGAAAGCTCTCCCATTCCTGTTCCTGCTGCCACAAATTCATAACTACCCATCCGCTTCTGGTTTGCCGCCTTTGGTTATACAAACCCGGGCTGTCCCTTGGGACTTGCTGGGAATGAGCTAAATCTTACCAGAAAAATATGGTAGCTATTGGTGATTAAGCACCTGAACCGTGGCGAGTATAAAGGAAGAAGTGAAGTTTACATCATATTTAGTTTTAATTAAATTAAAATAACTGCACATGGCTAATGACTAGAACACTTTACAGAACAGGTCCAGATACTATGGCAAATGGGGGCTGGGGGGGGCGGGGCTGGCAGACGAGTAGCTCAAACTAACTCATCTCCACAGGTGTATCTCTCGGAAGTTCCTCCATCCGTTCTTTATAATGGAGGGAGGAACAGAAAGGGGACTTGTACCATAGCTGGCATTAACACATTCACAAAATAATCTTCAAATTACTATTTTTAAATTTTTAAAAAATTCTTTTTTATTTTTTTAAAGGGCAGTGCCCACATTCCTAACAAATGGCAAAGACAGTACCTGCTATCTATATATAATCAGGACCTTTAGCTGAATGATGATGAAAAAATGACAGTACAGCTTTGGAAGTTAGAAGCTTTAGCAAATACAGTCCAAATCCAAAGGGTCCTCCTTCTCTCCCTCCCCCCTCCAAATCCCCTTCTCTTCTCCTTCCTTCCTCTCCTCCTCATCCTTTTGTGGTGCCCGGGATTGAACCCAAGGCCCCGAGCATGGTGGGCAAGCACTCTACCATTGAGTTATACAGTAATGCCTCAGTTCATAAATGGCTCAGTTCATTCTGAGCCCATCTCAAATAGTTCTGTTTATAAACAATTTGAAGGCTGGGGATATGGCTCAGTGGCATAAGCACCTGCCTGGCAAGCACAAGGTCGTGAGTTCAATCCCCGATACAAAAAAAAATTTCCTAGTTACATCCTCAGATCCTGAAAAGTCTGGGGCTGTGGATTTAGCTCCATGGCACAGCGCCTGCCTGGCAAGTGCAAGGTGAGTTTGATTCTCAGTACCGGAAAAAAAAAATTTTTTTTGGTTCACAAACAAAAGCATTTGGCAAAATTTTGCTTTCATTTGCAGCTCTGCGTCAGGTAACAAACACGATCACTGCTGTCTCCCCGATACAGCCATCTTCCCCAAATCATAAAAGACATTAAGTTTGTAAACCGAGGTACCACTGTACTTCGAGTCCCCAAATCTACAAGCATTAAAAGATTCTGAGCCCATCTCAAATAGTTAGAGTCTTAACAAGGACCTGGAATTACAGAAGCCATTTCTAAGATCACACAACTACTTGAAACCACTGCAGTATCACACGGGCAAACACATTTGTCACCCTTAACATCTAACTTTAGTTCTATCACTTGCCTTTTTGGTGATTGTGGGGGAATGGAGTTGGAAACTATAGGATATACCTATAGTGGATTGGTTTAATATTTGATGCTTCTGTATCTACTTTTGTTATATAGTAGAAAGTTAAATTTAGGGGGTGGGGACTTTAGTTCAGCGGCATAGCACTTACCTAGCATGTACAAGGCCCTGGGTTTGAACCCCAGCACCACAAAAAAGGCTACATTAGACCAATGTGTATAAGCTTAGAATGCAATGGAAAACACAGAATTTGAAATTGAAAGGATAACATGAAGACCAAAGGAAGTCCTGCGTAAAGTAAGAAATAAGATTTCCAGATCGAGATCAGAAGCCACATCGGCTTTCGAGTGAAAATATTTGGGACCAAACAAAGAGACACAAAAATGTGCGTTTACAAGACTCTTCTGGATGACACTGTGCCGGGAGGTGACTTGGAAGAGATAAAGTGGCACCTCAGTTCATAAACTTAATTCTTTCCATGATTCTGTTCACAAGCTGAGCTGGACAAGAACTGAATCAAATTCAACGGTAAGGCTCAATGTTGAACCTTACGGGGAAAGCTGATCTGGTTCTCATTCAACTCAGTTTGTGACCAAAATCACAGAACGTAGTTTGTGAACTGAGGTACCCCTGTACAGTGTCAGCTGACTACACATAACTGCACACTAGGAAAACAGGGATGCCCTCGAAGTGATTTTTGAAGTGTTAAAGAATACTCGAGGCCAAGTGTGGTGGCACAAGTCTGTAATCCCAGCACTTGGGAGGCTGAGGCAGTAGGATTCCACATGTGAGGTTAGCTTGGGCTACAAAGAGTTCAAGGCCACTCTGGGCTACACAGGAACCAAATCATGAAATCAAAACCATAGTCTCCTGGCCATCACTACTGCTGAACATACATAGGAAATCACCTCTGCTAATGAAAGTGGGATGAGATGCCTACCTTTTTGCTTACTGTTAATGAGAAGGGTTGCTTGCTAATTAGATCACCATTGTATGTCTCATTATAAACAATAAATGCCTACTGCAGCAAAATTTGAAAAATTGGGAAAAGAATAAAGTAGAAAATCATCACTCCTTAAGTCATTCTACTTGGCAAGAGCGATTGTTGTATTACTTCATAATCATTACCCATTCACATACATTAATACCTGAAGTCATAAATTTATGCCCTTTTACATTTCCTTCTGTTTATGTACATTATACTATAAGTCATATGCATTAGGAATTTTTGTAAACCAAAGGCTGGGATATTATCTCAGCAGCAGGCAGCACTTACGAGTTTGATCCCAACCATCATGGAAAAAAACAAAGGAGTTTTCACAAACTGAATCTTTAATGGTTACGTAAGACTTACTGTTTAAACCATGCATAGTAGTGCATATCTGTAATACCAGTACTCTGGGAGACTGAGGCAGGAGGATTCCAAGTTCAAGCCCAGCCTGGGCAACTTTTTTTTTTTTTTAGCATAGCCTAGGCAACTTAGCAAGACCCTGTCTCAAAATAAAAAAGGACTGGAGATGTAGCTCAGTGTAAAGGCTCTGGGTTCAATTCCCAGTACCAAAGAGGGTGAGATTTAAAATAATATCTTTCTTACTATAAAAGCTCAGGTAGACCCTCGTCTTGGCCAGTAAACTTATGGGTGTTGAAAGTGCATTATAATACGGTAGGATTTTCTTCAACACCAGCAGAGCTTGCCTGTGTGACTGGAATTTGACAGTGCTTGCTGCCATACACTCAACTTCATAGAAGACTATCCATTTGCACAGCCAGGCCAAGTGTTAAAAAACCTATCTGGTAACCAAGTGCGGTGGCTCATGCCTGTCATCTCATCCCTCAGGAGGCTGAAGCAGGAGAATTACCCTGACTTCAAGGCCAGCCTGGGCTACAGAGTGAGTTCAAGGCCAGCCTGCACTACAAAGTAAGACTCTGTCTCAAAAAAACAAAAACAAAAAAGACGAAAAAAAAAAAAAAACCAACCCAAAACAAACCAAATAACTTTCTTTTTTTAAAAAAAAAACCAAATAACTTTCTAATGCAAAGTATGAACCTAAACCTACTAGGGAAAGGAATTGACCTGTGGTCTACTAGGTTAAGATGGATGCTTTTCTTGTAAGTTTATTCAATTTTTCCTTTTTCTTTTTTATTGTTTTTATCTCACAAATTAGCAAAATTAAACATACTAGCCCTTTTACTATTACCACTAAAAAAACTACATATTCTCCTCTCTGGGCCTGTCCCAAAGAGAGGTGGGCGGAGGGAGCCTATCCCCGTACCTGGCCATCGGGTTGTAGGCCTGCGCAAGGGCCCAGCAGGAGCGCAGGGAGGGCGAGGAGGAGTCCTTTAGCAGCTCCAGGCTCAGCCGTCTCAGCCATTCCAGCCAGTCATCTTTGGAGACCCTTCTGGCGGCGCCCCAGGCCTGTGACCCCACGGGTGACAATGGAAAACCATCAGTTTCAAGGAGCACTGCAAAGGGCCCTCATCTATTTATTCTACTTCGATTTGTAAAATTATACTTCTTATGATCAGTTTCCTCTAGAACACAAATATAAAACAAGAATGCTATTTAAGTAAAAGGCATAAAGCCTCTGGAATATTCCACACTGTAGAAAAGGCTTGTATTACAGTTGGCTTGTGCTGGATTCTGACCATCAGCAAAGCAGAGATCTACACAACTAGAGCATATTCCATAAAGTCTAGTGGCCTCCAGCAATGTGTAGAGGGGATGGGTTCTCCAGATTTGGCCAGTCACCACCTCATCCAACAGCGGAGAGCCACAGGAAGAGGGAAATGTCGAGTCCATGAATCACTTTACAACCAGGTAAGGATAAGCTCAAAGCCATGTGCTGTGGTGGAACAAGAAATGAGTGGACAGATTTAATTGTTACTCTCCCGTTTATCCTTTCTTCCAAACTCAAGAGCACTGCTCTGCCAGGCCTGGTGGGATAAGCCTGTAACCCAAGCGCTCTGGGAGGTGGAGTCAGAGGATCAGGTGTTAGAGCCCAGGATGGGGAATTTAGTGATTTAGTGAGACCCTGTCTCCTGGAAAAAAAAAAAAAAATTGAGTACTCCTGGGGCAAGTTAGGCAGATGGCTGGAAGGACCAGGTTCTCAAGAGGGTGGTCTGGTGTATCGGCCGACAGGCTTGGAACTCAGTGGTTTGAATTCAAATCCTAGCTATATAACTTACTGGCTTCTGGTCCTCACCAAGTTACCTAACTCCTCTATACCTTACTTTCTTCATCTGTAGAGTGAGGATGATAGCTTCTGCTTCATGGGACTGCTTCACAGGACTTAGTGAGTTGGTAAGGAAACAGTGAATTTGCAACAGTGCTTGGAACAGGAGTTGTGAGTGTCTGTTTTACTGGTTAGAAACATCTGGTTGAGATCCTGGCCCTCACATCCAGTAGCTGCAATATCCTGGGCAAATCACAGATAGGCTGCATCTGGGTCTCAGGCTTTTTCATCTGAGGACAAGGTATCCAGAGGGCCCACCCAGAACAGATGAGCAAAAATGGTGGAGAGTATCACAGTGTCACCTAACTGAGCTGGCTAGCTGAGCTACTCAGTCTCTAACTTCTAAAATATGTTCTTCAAAGACTTTTTTCAGCAGAACGGACATGTCAATCTTCCCTGAACTGGGGAAATAATCTAAATTGGAGCAGAATCTCAAACTTTTAACTAGCAAAATCATCGAGGGAGTGAAAAGCCACCACGTGCTACACCACCTGACCCACAGCGTCTTGACCATCATCTCCTGGGATACACTGCAGATCTGCTGCTGACAACAGGTACCAGTGAATGTCAGCACTGAAGGATAAGATTACAAGATACCAGTTTAAAGATCACAATATGCAATGTATTAATCATGGCTACCCTCCTATCATACTGCTTTGGAAATTTGGGGTTTCTTTTTTGTTTTTTTGTTTCTTTAAAATAAAAATTAAAAACAAAACAAAACAAGAGGAACCTGATCCCTCACATTACCAAAAAAAAGAAGAAAAGGAAAAAGGAAAGACTGTAAGACCTAAACCAGAAAATTACCACCGACTTTACAGAAAGAATCCCTGAAGGAAAAATGAAGGAAACTAGGTACCACTTGACTTTGAAACCCTGTTCTGTTTGGTGACATAGAAACAAGTCCTTTTCTGTCCATAGGTTTCTGCTTTACCCATACAATTGGTCTGTGTACAACTGCACTGCGTTATACAGCACATAAAAGCTGGACATCAACAAGCAAGTACTAAGTTCTTCCTAATGATGTAAGCTTGGGCCTAGGTAACACAGACCGAGTGATTCAGCACAGGGTAAGAGAACTGGCTCTGGAGTCAAACTACCGAGGTCAAAACCTGGCTCCATCATGTACTAGTAGGTGAGAAATTAGGCAAATTACTTACACTCTCACTACCTTAAAGTCCACATCTATAAAATGGGAACCACAATGGGTTATTAGCAAGATTAACAGTAAATGATTAGCCAGTAAACGATTATGTGATAACACAATGCTGTAATCTCAGCTACTTGGGAGACTGAGGCAGTAGCATCACAATTTCAAGGCCAGCCTGGGTAATTTATCAAGACTTTGTCTCAAAAATAATAATGACTAATTACATAAAGTACTCACAACCCCGCCTGACATACAGAGCGCAATCAAAAAATGTCAACTGCGTCTACTGCTACCATTACATTACTGTTGTTATCATTTGATAAATGGCAGTAAAGAAGTCTTCAGAAATAGTTTAGCAGACAACTGCACAGTACAGCAATAAACAGGACACATCCACCTGTGGACCTCCCTGCCGCCTCTTTAATTCTCCAGGTTCTGCACCCAGGGTGCAAACATGGGCCGGTTTCCTCTTGCTATCCACTCACTGCTGATTGACTCATGCAGTGAGGCAAGTCCATGTGTGCAGAACGCCACCTTCTCCATTGCAGAGGGCAGCCAGACAGTCACACAACAGCAAAGCTGCTGAAACCGGAAGGCATTTTCGGGCACATACAAATGGAGCTTATGTCTTCTGTACCACGTCGGTCCTCCCTCTGCAGACAACAGAGTGGTGACTGAGGTGGCAAACTGTTATTCTGAAAGCTGGTTAAAAGTGCTAAATATCCGATTGTGTGGAAGCACAATTTACTTCTTAACGAAATAAATCCAAAAGTCAACTGTGGAGCATCTTGCTTAGGGCTTTTAAAATTGATCTGTTCTCTCATGTGAAAATCAGCTACAGAGTCTTTCGTCTTTTTTGGTAAGGTTTATGCAACTAAACCTGCTTTGAGCACCACACACGCTGGCACACACCTGTAGTCTCAGGTACTTGGCAAGAGTAGCTTGATCACTTGAGCCCAGGAGTTCAAGACCAGCTTGGGTATCATAACAAGACCCCAGTTCAAAACAAAAAGAAAGCAAAATAAAAAACTTCCTGGAAGCAAACTACATTACTGGGGGAATTTCCTAACACAGAGAACAAAGCTCCGAAGCATGGAGGACAGCTGCTTGGAAGGACGTTCTGAACCCAGGAAGGCTCAAACATCTGGATGGAATTGTACATCTGGCCTCTTTGCCCTGCCCCTCCCTAAAGTGTGAGGTGTCGGCATCGTGGCTTAAACAACTGCTTGGGAACGCTAGGGAGCTGATGATCTGTTCTTCCCCTGAAACCTCAGACTAGCAGTTAGGAAATCCCCCAAGAGAAAGCAGCAACCCTCTTACCCAGAGCTGTTCTACTCGTTCCAGCTGCAATCAGCAAGCATTCTCGGCAGGGTTCCCTGACACCGTCCTTGCGGGTGAAGAGTCTGACACAATACTCAGTAATAAACCCCAGTGTTCCAAAGCCGAGTGTGAGTACACGCACACACATACACGTGACTGTTCCAATCTTTATAGGCTTGGCCAAAGAAGAGAACGAGTCAGCTGGGACACAGGCCTGCCTAGTTCTTTCCTCCTCTGCAGCTACACGCGAAGGGTAACTTCTCTGAGTCAGCTGCTAATAAATGAAGACCAAAACCAGGCTGAATCCAAACTGGGGGCAGCTTACAGTCTCTGGAGACACTGAATGTGGAAAATAAGCAAGCCAGTACCTTCATTTAAAAGTTGGTGAAGCAACGATATTTATTCTGCTCTTTAACCAGAGAGGCTTTGAAACTGTTTTCAGGTGGCTGGCTGGTGATACACAAGGTGAAAAGCTGGCCGTATCTGTGGCTTTTACCAGAGACAGTTCAGTGCTTGCGAAGACCTAAGATCTCACTACTCACAGAAGCAGCACATGACCAGGGAGCTCGCTGGGAATGCACAGTATCAGGTCTCGTCTCAGACAGCCTACATCAGAGTCAGCATTTCAGTAGGGTCCCCAGCAACTGGTAAGCCCAGGGAGACCGAGAAGTTTGAAAAGTACAGTGTGAAAGCTGTACGTCGGCCAGCTCTGTACTGTAGCGCTTAGTAGGGGGCTCAGTGGCTCTGTTCTGTTCATGTCAAAAATGAGAATGTTACAGCTGAGCATAGTGGCACATGTCTGCAATCCCAACACTCTGGGAGGCCGAGGCAGGAGGATCACAAGTGCCAGCCCAGCCTGGGCAAAGCAGCCATTTAGAGAACCTGACTCAAAATAGAAAGTAAAATGGCTGGGATGTAGCTCAGTGTGAAAGTCCTGGGTTCAATCGCCCAAAACCATAATAAATAAATAAATATGTAAGGCTAGAGATGTAGCTCAGTGCTATAGTGCTTGCCTAGCCTGTGTGAGGCCCTGAGTTCAATCTCTAGTACCAAAAAAGAGGGAGAGAGGCCGGGGGAGGGAATGTTATTTCCAAAGAAAGGTTCTATTATCAAAGTTCCAAGGGAACATAAAAAGACACTTTGTTCTCTACTTTTTCTGTATTAAAAAAAAATTATAAGCTGGACACCTGGAGAAAGATAAATTAGCCTAAGTTCATTTCATGGTATCTAGGTTTTAGAAAAACGCTGGGGCTGGTTGTTGGTTGGCTTAAATATCAGGCAGCAAAGCTAGAAGTTCTGAATGAGATAGGAAAACGAAGCTTTCTGGAAGCAATGGACCTGCCTTTTGGAGGTTGATGGTGCTGACGTGCAGTTTCTTCATGGGCCCCGTTTCTACTGGTCCGCTGGCCAGTGCATCCCCTTGGCCACTCCTCAGCAGCCGGTGCTGGTAAATCAAGGGGTCCTCCTCTTCATCGGCAAGGGTGTAACCCTGCAAGCAGAGGTTTACAGCAAACACCTGCGCCTCCACTGATGCTCTGACTTTGGAAAACAACACACAAACCCCACGAGGTGCAGACCCTCCAGAAGAGCCAAGATTTGAATGAGCAGTAAAGACAAACAACTGAGAGTAAGGATAAAAATGGTGAAGTGCTTTGCAGCTAAGGTGGTAAGAGCCGGCCACCTGTTTCTGTGCACTGAGAGCTAGGAATGGATTTACTTATCAAACAGCTGAAACAATAGCAAAAGATTAAGGGGCTGGGGATTTAGCTCAGTGGCTAAAAGCACCTGCCTGGCAAGCGCAAGGTCATGAGTTCGGTTCCCGGTACCGGAGAAAAACCAAAAAAAAAAAAAAAAAAAAAAAAAAAAAAAAGATTAAAACTCTGCAATACATGAAGACTGCGGGAGACTCAAGTTTGGATCCGCTGTAACGTGTTACTGGGAAGCAGCCAGGCTTACTGGCTTACGTGCCGCACGTGGCTGCTTTCAGGCTGCAGGGCAGAGCCCACAGGTGCCACAGAGACCACACAGCCTGCAAGGCTGAAAGAACTCACTGTATTTACCACAGAAGCCGGCCACTCCCAGTTCAGAGTGAAAAGGCCAGGCACCCTCCTCCGCGAAGAGGACAAGAATATTGAGGCAGAGAGAACGGAGGACTTCAAAGCAGACAGGCCGTGTACTCACCTTGACGATTCTGCAGATGAGCACATCATAGCGCTGGTGGTTGATTCGGTGTCGCACCAGAACTTTGTTCACCATTGGAATGAAAATTTGGTACTGTGAAGGAGAAGAGACCAGAAACCATTACTCTGGAGGGTGAAAAGTAGAGAAAAGGGTATCACGCAACTACGGTGCGGCCAGTTCTTCCGGGACGCTGGCCAGCTCTGTGCTGTTCTGAAGAACTCATGTTCACCCCCCTGGCTGTACTCCTAGTTCAGTCCCCATCATCTTCCATCGTCCTTCTTCATTTTGTTTTGTTTTTTGAGATAAGGTCTCATTATGTAGCCCAGGCTGGCCTCGAACTCACTGGCAATTGATCTTCCTGCCTCAGCCTCCCAAGTGCTGGGATTATAAGGGTGAACTACCACGCCTGGTTCCATTTGGCTTCTTGCTTCTCCCAGGTCTCTGCTTCCACCGCAAATTTTTCCATACAGAAGTGAGAGTGATCATTTGAAAACACTGAGTCAAGAGTATTTTTCCTATGGTCAGCGTCCTCCAAGGACTTCCAGTCTTACATTCTCAGAGTAAAAGCCGAAGCACTCAGGACGGCACCGCACCTGAGTGTGTCAGTGGGCAGGTGTACACCCCAAAGGGCGGATGGAACCAGACATGCCGGGCTCCACAGCCCAGGTTTCTGATCCAGGAGGTGTGGGGCAAAGCCTGCAATTCTGCACTCTGAGCAAGTTACCAGGCATGAGGAAGGTGATTTTGCTTGTCCAGGGGTTACAGAGCTAGTCTCTCCCCCTACGTCACCCTGTGCTGTCTTTACGCCCTTAGCTCTAAGCCTTCTCCCTGCTCACCCAAGTCACACTGTGCAAGAACGCCTCACAGCTGCATCCACCAGGGCATTCCGCTCCCCTTCTGCAGACAGTCTCCGGGCCTGGCTGTGTATGCGGGTCTCTGCTCACACAGCAACTCTCCGGGGAAGGCTCCCTATCTACCTTGCGTAAACAGCATTTCTCCCCACCGGCACCATTAACCTTAGGAGACAAACAGGGTGTGCTTGCTCTGCTGCAC
The DNA here is from genome assembly GCF_000276665.1 of Chinchilla lanigera. Taxonomy (NCBI): domain Eukaryota; kingdom Metazoa; phylum Chordata; class Mammalia; order Rodentia; family Chinchillidae; genus Chinchilla; species Chinchilla lanigera. The sequence continues at coordinate 2,525,088 of NW_004955486.1, read as the reverse complement.
TGGAATAGAAGTGCTATGAGAACACGGATCTGGTTTACCATGCTCTCTTCAGAAGACCTCCAGCCCACGCAGGGGTGCTTAACAAATATTTCCTGGACAAATGAAGACCAACAACAAAACAGCAAATAGCTCCATATTCTCTGATGGTGGTAGAGACCTACAGACTAGCAAAGGGAGATGCTTACAGTCTTCCTCCCAAACAAGACAGAAAAGCAACCCTTTGCTCAGGCCTCCCAACTTACCTTCTTCCCCAGCTGAAAGACAAGTGAAGACAGGGTGTCCATGGCTGTGGAACGCAGCTCTGGGCTCTGGTCCAGGGTTCGAACAATTGGGTGAATGATCCGGGATGCATAGTCCGTGAAATCCAGGGACTCGGTCAAGCGGTCCACTGTCTCCAAGGCTGCCCTGCAACAACCTAGAGCCTATAGGGACTGCTACACACAAATTGTTTGGAGAGGGAGGCGGCTGAGGGACAGGAAGGAGTTCTGAGGTGCTGTGGATAACATGGGGCTACCATATACTCCAGGGGGTGGGGACAAGCAAGATTTCTACGAATCCAAGAAGTTTCTGCCCTAAAATAATGGGAGTTTAAAAAATTAAGCAAACACAAAGAAAGCCTGGCAATTTTTAAAAAATGACATCTTGGTTTTGCTTTTTTGTTTTTTTAAATGACATCTTCAGCCAGGCATGGCAGCACACACCTATAATCCCAGCACTCAGGAGGCTGAGACAAGAGGATGCTGCCAGTTTTGAGGTCAGCCTGGGGTGCACAGCGAGTTCAAGGTCAGCCTGAACTACACAGCTAGACCCTGCCTCAGAAGAAACAAAAACAAAAAAGAAAATGACACCTTCAACAAAACACTAGAAGTTATTTAACAACTGTTGATCCCCAAGGGTAGAAGCTTACTTTCGAGATGGGAGTGGGACTTCAGGGGCATCAAACAGCTTCACGATGGGAGGCAACAACAAATGTAGGTAGTCATCCAAGTTGGCACCAAACAGCTGGATTGCTGCCAACAGCTGCAGAGGGAACAAGGGCACGGCGCTGAACAAGTACAGCCAGGTACCCCACAGCTGAGGACGGGGCTGGGACACAGGTGTGGGTTATTCAAAGTTCTGTGGGCACTCTGAAAATGGCACAGCTTTGAGCTGCTCCCTTGGTGATCCACTTTCCCCTCATCTCATTTGTTACACACTAGTTTCCTTTCTCTCTGCTTATTTCAATGGATCAGCTCCAGTTGCTGGATAACAGAGAAAACTGGGCTGGGAAAAAACAATGTCCTGAAAATAATCCACTAAAGAAGACAAAACAAGGAAATCAGGGAAGACTGCAAACATTCTGTAGAATTCAAATTGCAAACATCAGTATCAGTCTTCTTGGGCTTTGGCATTGGCGTGCAGACATCAATTCGAGACTCACAACAGGGTGTTCTTCTTGGCTGACCCCTCAGGGACCCCGAGGAGGTGGAAGTCTCTCCCGAGGACCCCAGGCTGCTCACCTTGATGGAGACGCTGCGGCCCGGGCTGTTGTCGTGCATGAAGACACGCAGCATGTGCGGGATCAGCTGGGGCAGGTAGAGCTTAAACTCGCCCCCGAGTGCCACCACAATCTGCTCAATGAGAAGGATGATCGTGCTCTGGATGGAGGTGTTCATGACCCAGAATTCCTAAGAGGGAGACAGAAAGGTTGCCAGGTGCCCCTCTGAACTGTGAACCAAGAAACGCAGACGGTCAACAAGCAAAAACCCAGGGAGAGTGGTCGGCCCGAAGAGCTCCTCCCCGCCCTCTTCCTGGGCCGTGTCGCAGCCACGCCAGGCAAACTGAACTGCACTTCCCCGTGCTGTGCTCATGCTGCACCCTCGGCCTAGAATTCCATTTCTTGCCCAGCTAAGCCCCACCTGGCTGTCCAGCCCTGGCCAAGAGCTCTTCTCTCACTCTTCCTGTCCTGCTGTTATCCACTTTGGGTCCCTTTGCACTGCACCTTCCTAGGACCTGTAATCCTTAATCTGCTTTGTAGTCTTTATTACACTGTAGGCTATTTATGGGCAAGAAACCACCCTGATTCATCTTTGTATCCCCAGAATCTATCCGATCACCTGGAACCCGCCATTCAAACACATCTGCATGGGGCTGGGGATTTAGCTCAGCGGTACAGCGCCTGCCTGGCAAGCGCAAGGTCATGAGTTCGATTCCCGGTACCAGAAAAAAAAAAAACACATCTGTAGAATGAACGGAGGCCTACGTCACTCAAAGAGCATGGAAGTGTGCAGGGCAGTTAACTCACTTTGTACCATCAGATCTCTACTCTAGGGTCACCAAGGTTTCTGATGCAATCTGGATTTACATTTTGCTAGATGCTATCTGATATCTGTCCTCCCAAATCTATCCATCAGCCCTGGGTAGTACCACAAAATGAGCACTTCTCACATCCATGTACTTACAACCCATTAAAGTTACTAAAATAAAAACCTGGCCAATGGACTGGAGATTCTGCCTTTGAACTGCAAGGCCAACTGGCCCAGGCCTCAGACTCCAAGCAAAGCTGTCATTTCAAATCAATGAGAAGAGACAGGCACCTTCTGCCTTCTTCACTGAGACAACACATGAATATTAATACTCTCAGGGCTCCTAAATAATTCATAATGTAAGTCAGTAAAAAAGGATAACTTCCTAGATGGAAGGCTTTACAAAAGGATAAAGTCTTATTTAAAAAATTTTAAAGCCTTAACAATTTAGAGAGTAAAAACCAAATCAGAAGATGCTGGTAAAACTTACTTTCTCTCTGCTGGGACAGAAATACTCTCTCTGAAAAAGCTATGTTCACTCTACATAAAAAGCGCTGCCAAAGAAACTCCACGGCCCCCCAGTCTGCGTGGTGTTCCTTCATTTGGACCACACTCCGTCTTCTTCAGAGAAAGCCCGCCAGCCTCCCCATGCAATCCCATGCGGTGCTCGCAGAGGCCCTCTCCTCAAAGGCCGGCAGCCTGCCTGGGGATGTCGGCTAGCACACTGCTCACAGACTATTCTCTTCCTAGGCTCAGGGGAGCTCGTTAAAATGCTCAGGATCAGCAGCCAGAGGAAGAGCCCCCGCTGCACCCTCTCCGTCTGGGATGAAATAAAAGCCATACTTTGCAGGCGTGAGGCTCTTGCCTCCCAGCCCTGTGTTTTGGTTATACATCTTTTTTGGGGGGAAACATTTTGACTTCCTGCCCCAACTACACTGCTTCCCTCCCCCAAGACCATCCATCTGGCTCTCAGAATTCAGCCTAAACCTTCCTTGCACAGAGGCCTCTGCCGCAGGAGTGGGGAACAGCAGCTTTAATGATTTATACATGTAGGAGTTTTCAGTTCTGAGAGCCAGGTGCTAGGAAGCTCCATTTGGGAAGCTGGCCATTTTGATTTAGGTCCTGCTGTGTCCTCTAAGCTAACTACAAAGGTCTGGGATGGGAGAACAAAAATCACTGTTCAATTCTCAGAAGACACAGCCGTGTCTACTATACAAAGCAACCTTTCCAACAAAGCCATTAAAATTAGATAGAACAGTAGAAAAAATGATATTGCCACCGATGGGGTGGCTTATAGCACCTGCGTACTGCAAATTACAAAATCCTTGGCCCCGCGCCTTTCTCACACAGCCATGCAGTCGGAAGGTGACGCTTGTGCTTTTGGAGGCAGCAGGGCAGAGCATGACCTTGTTCCTCAGTGCCTGAGAAAAGTCTGTGGTATTTAATAACACCTTAGGAAAATACAACCCCAACCGCCTCTTCAGGCCAGTTTTACAGGCACTAAGAAGAGGGCTTTCGAGGGGACAGAAAAGCACTGCTATAGTACTAAAATGAAACTGCTTTGCTGTGTGAGGCAAATAACTCAAGGGTGTTTCTGCAGAGCAATTACTTCAGGCCTCCTCCTCCAACTCCGTGCCCTGTATTCTTACATCGAGAGCCGGAGCCACGGCCTTCCTCTTCCTCCTCCAAACCCAGTGGGCTGCTTTGCTCCACCTTTCACGCTCAAGTTGTGGCAGCTCCACCATGATCCATAAAAAATGTCCATGTTATCAAACTTGCTTCTGAGCTTCCTGGACCCAAACATGGGTAAACTGGTCAAAGCGTTAACTTCTACTCACGCGCATGAGGGTGACGATCTCATCCATGTAAGGTCGGATGTGGCTCTTCACGAAAGACACCAACATTCCCAGCTGCTGGAACAGAAACTGAGGAGGACAGCAGGTCAGCAAGTTGGCCCAGTGAGGACACAGAACCCCTGGGCTTCCCCCAGGCCCAAGGAAAGAAAGAGGGCAACAACGGAATCCATTGCTATACGACGCCATTTATTGAAAAACTGAGACTATGCTCTGAGGACTCAAGACTTAAGCCCTGCGGTGGTGGCGGCGGCGGCGGCTTTACACACCTGGTCAGCCACGCAGCAGTTTGGGCCAGGCCAGCTGTTTAGAGCCATTTTGTCACCCATTAGCTTTGTGACCTTCACTTAACCTTCCTGTGCCCCATCTAAGGAGACTTGTTCTAAGTATTAGATGGGATCAAGGGCCAGGCGCGGTGGTGCACGCCTGTAATCCCAGCACTTGGGAGGCTGAGGCAGGAGGCTCGTTGCGAGTTCATGACCAGCCTGGGGTACAAAGTGAGCTTTGCCTGTAATCCCAGCACTTGGGAGGCTGAGGCAGGAGGCTCGTTGCGAGTTCAAGGCCAGCCTGAACTGCATAGTGAAACCCTGTCTCAAAAAGACAAAAAAAGACAAAAAAAAAAAAAGATGGGATCATAGAGGTCAAGCACTAGAATAGGGGCCTGGACACTGTTCCGGGCTCAGTGACTGTCAGCTAGGATTGAACAATTTCTGGAGTCACTAAAAATGGATACGCAATTTGTAATCAACTATAAATGTACCTTTGGTCCTAATTTATTATAACTTACTTTCTAAAATAAATATAGATTTGTGTGTGTGCGCGCGCGCACACATGCGTGTTACTGGGGACTGACCGCAGGTCCTTCATTACTGAGTTACGTTCTCAGCAACCTTTCCATTTTTTTGAGACTAAGTCACTAAATTACCCAGGCTGGGCTCAAACTTGTGATCCTCCTGCTTCAGCCTCTCACAGTGCTCAGATTACATGGGTGTGCCACCACATCCAGCTAATATAACTCTTCATTATGGGTATTATAGCTCATTTATAGTAATTAACTCAATTACATGTTAATTGTGTCTCTAAGAAATTATCAGCCAAAATAGCAAGCCATTTTGTGGAGGGGCTGGATAAGGAAATGCTTTCTTTATTTTGGGTCTCACTATGCAGTTCAGGTTGGTCTTGAGCTCCCTTTGTAGCCCAGGCTGATCCTCCTGACTCAGCCTCCCAAGTGCTGGGATTACAGCATGCATCACCACCCCTGGCTGGAAATTCTATGTATGTTGTTGCTTTATAACTGTAAGAAGAATTGCCCTCCACTAAGTAAAGCTGGGGATAAAGAGGTTTGGGTGAGGGAAATCTCAACCACTTCCAGGTTAAATTCTTGTCTTTAGGGCTGGGGACGTAGCACAGTACAGTGCTTGCCTAGGGTTCAATGTGTGAGACCCTGGGTTCAAACCCACCACTGCAGAAGACTTGTCTTCAAGGTTTACCTTCTAAAGCCCTTCCTGAAATTTTCACAGTTCTCTATGCCTTTGCTTTTTCCTCATTAGCAAAGACAATTTAGAGATAAACACATGTATTTTCACTCCTACCTACATTTTGAAATCTGAGTCAGTTGGAGATACAGTTTTGTTTTAAATAGTGAGTAATGGACTTCTAGTACTTATTACCTGAAGTGGTGAGATGCACAGAACATACAAAACTGAGTTCAAAGACACTGGATTCAGTTTTTTTGTCTGTTTGTTTTCCGAGGGAGGGTCTTGCTATGTTGCCCAAGGTGGCCTCAAACTCAGTAATTCTGCCTAAACCTCCCAAGTGCTGGGACTACAGGCATGAACCACCCCGCCAGCCTTCTGGACTAATGTTTTAATAACAGGGACACATCTTCAGCTCGTAGGGCAGTTAGAACGAGGGGCCACAGGGCACAAGTTGACTTGGTAGACCTACCCTTCGTCCCCCATCTCCTGGGCCTCCTCACTGAATCACTGCTGATGGCTTTTATGAAATTGTCCCAATCAAAGTATATTGCAAACATCAAGGGACACAAGACATTTAATAATGGCTCTTTAGCTAAATTTGTTATGTGAGACTTGAAAGAAAGCAGTGAACTTAAACTGGGGGAGATGCAAGGCACCGGGGTGGGTCAGGGAAAACCAGGAGACAGAAAGAGGACGCGGCCCGCGGTCCCTGCTGCCACCCGTCAGGCACAAGGAGGAGCCTGCCGGGGGCGGGTGCGTAAGGGGCGGCCACGCAAGGACACAGACGGCAAGTGCCTCACTCCTACGGCAAGCGTTCCGAAGCCACCCTTTCCTTCTTCTTTAATTCTCCCACAAGCCGCTTCTCTTTAAATCCCGAATGTTAATATTTTCAAAGAACAGTGTTTTGTTGCTGAAATATATGGTGGACTAGACCTCCTCCCAAGCCCCGCTGCTCCTGCTACAAAAGCTTAAAATTAATGCATAAAAGGTAACCAACATGATCATTACATTATCAGACCTGAACTCTTGCATAAAGCCAGACCTTCAAAGTCTAATCAGAATTCTAGAAGAAAAATACGGAAGGATGTAATGACACTACTAGAAGAGGAAAGATGAGAAAAGAATGAAAAAATGGAAACAAAGCTTGTGTGAATAAGGAGGGGGAAAAGGAATTGCAGGGAGGGTAGGGGAATGGGAAGAAAAGAATCAAGTTATACCATGTACAGGTACAAACTCCCTATAATGAATGTGACCACTATGTGTACCTAAAATGTACTGATAATTAATTTTTTAAAAAATATAACAGATGAGAATTTCTCAAGAATTGGTAAAAAATATCAATCCTAGAATTTCAAGAGGCCCCTAAGCCTCGAGCAAGATAAACAAAGGAAATTCACATCTAAATACAGAACAGTTAAAAAAAAAAAAAAAAAAAAAAGTAGATACAGAACAGTGAAGCTGGGAAAGCAAAAACAGTGAAATCTATTTTTAAAAACCCAGAGAAAAATGTGGGATTAAGTAAAACAGAACCTTAATTTCTTAATAACAAATAAGAAGCCCAAAAACAGTGGGATAACATGTACAGCTGTAGGAGAACACAGAGTCATATTCTCAGCTAAAGGAAGATTTTAAAACAGCCTGAAATAAAAGACTTTTTCAGCAAAAGTACAGTTTATTTCCATGAGTGCTCACAAGAGGAATATGTCTGCTGCAGGAAGGGAAATGCACCTAGGAATAAGCTCTGAGGTGCAGACGGAAGGATGAGAGCCGACTCTGAGCGTGAATGAGTATGAACAGACACGGCACAAAACAATGGTAATAATGTTTCACTTGATGGCAAAAAAGGTGGAACACTATTGAGTACTCCACAGGAAGGAAGATGGTTTGAGCAATTATTCTGAGTTTTATGTATTGTTCAGAGAGACCATGACTAATTTTAGACACTGTTCAATTAGGTAAGCAAATCAAAATTTTAAAGGTGAGAAAGATGAAGCTGGATCTATTCCTCATACTGGGACCTATTCCAAAGAGCTCTAAAATCTAGTGTAGAGAACAAAGCCAGTCAAATACAAAGAAGAAAAACAGGTGAGCCAGGCATGGCGATCTATGCCTGTGCATGCTTGTAATCTTAGCACTCAGGAGGCTGAGGCAGGAGGATGGCAAGTTTGAGGCCAGTCTGGGCAACTTAGCAATTTAGAGGGACTTGTCTGAAAATTTAAAAAAAAACAAACCCCAGGTTAATTGGGATAATTAGAAAATTATATTGTGATCAAAACAGTACCTGCAATTAAGAGAAACATATTAAGTATACAAAGTAGGACGGGAAAATACGGGGTATGCTTAAATTTTTAAAAAACTATTACGGTAAAAAACACATTGCCCTTAATCCTCACAATACTCGTCCTCATTTTGAATATCTATCCCATCGTTCTTTCTACTTTCTGCAGCAGTTCTAGAAGTCTTTCCTGTGTCTGGCTGCACAGCTGTGGCTGCCTTGATATCCTGACAATTCAAAACATTTACCTTTCCTGGTCAATTCCTTTGACTTTGGGGAAGAGCCGGAAGTTGCCAGATGCCAGACCAGGGAATAAGGAGGATGAGGTACACTGCGGTGGTCTTACGAGCCCCCTCTTGCTGGATGGCACACCACAACAGCACTCACCATAGTTCTGATCACACCTCGGAAAACACTTACAAAAGAGGACTTCTACCACTGTTTCAAAAGGTGGCAAGAACGACGGGATAATTGTGTTCAAATGGAGGGGGCTTAATGGCAATGTGTCTTTTTTTATAGTAATTTTTTAGAAATTTAATCATTCACTAAAATATCTGACCACCCTGGCACATATACATTTACAACAGTGAATGGGGGAGGGATGCAGGGTATGTAACGGTGGTGCCTGGGCACCTCGAAAGGCCTCTAGGGTCATGACTCATTATTTTATTTATTTATTTATTTTTTTATGACTCATTATTTTAAAAAATTGCGAAATTGATAAGCAAAAGAATCAGGCATAAATGTCTTCGCTGCATGATCTATACTTGAAATCAAATACTTGAGTACATAAGGTTTTTAATAGATGATTTCCAGCCACTAAATCCAAGAGGAATAGAACCACCATTCTGCAGTCACTCATCAAACAATGGACCCAGGAAACAACCGCCCACAAGCTCTACAACACTGACGGGAAGGGGTAGCGAGCTCTGCAGAGGCGTTCAGGATTACAACACCTGACTTCTGACCACCCTTCATGCCAGAAGCAGCGGGTCCTCTAGAACCACGTGCTCCCCGAGCGTCAGAGTAGCAGGTGTACAGTACCACCTAACAGCTATTCCTTGATAAAGGATAGAATCTGGGTTCATTCTAGTTTACAGCAAGATACTCTGAGACACTTTGAGGACAGTCAGCCAAATCCTGAATAGGAAACTCTAGAGCAGTGATGGGAACCTTTTAGAGCTTTCAATGATACAAAGAGCCCACTGCAGCACACGTGCCATCGGTTCACCGCCACTGTTCTATACGATAAACAACCTAGTTTCGGGGCTGGGGATTTAGCTCAGCGGCACAGTGCCTGCCTGGCAAGCGCGAGGTCGTGAGTTCCATTCCTGGTACCGGAAAAACAACAACAAAAAACAAAAACCAAAAAACAAACAAACACACACAAAAAAACCTAGTTTCTCTTGCAAACATGTCAAAAAATATGGAAAAAGTGGGAAATAGGGAATTATATTAATCAGATGCCACCTGTAGACTTTATTTGCATTCTGACTTGAATAAAACAAATTGTCTACTTTTGTTTATGATTGAGATAATTCCATTATAAAATGCTTTTAAAAATTAAAGGTGGCCCATGAGTAGAGGCCAAAAGATTAAAAAAAAAAAAAAAAAAAAAAAAAAACCAAAAATACTGTAACTTATGCTTGAGGTAAATTGGATAGTTAATTTGGTGTAACTGGACCAAATGACAGTTTCAAAGTTGTATTAAAAAGTTAAACAACTGAAAGCTAACACACACACACATCATAAATGCATGTATCTAAGA
>NW_004955486.1:2469595-2515329 GCF_000276665.1 Chinchilla lanigera | reverse complement strand
TTTAAAAATTAAAGGTGGCCCATGAGTAGAGGCCCGGTACCGGAGAAAAACCAAAAAAAAAAAAAAAAAAAAAAAAGACGGTAGATGTAAACTCAGGTATATCAGCAATTACAATAAATGTAACTGGACCAAATGACAGTTTCAAAGTTGTATTAAAAAGTTAAACAACTGAAAGCTAACACACACACACATCATAAATGCATGTATCTAAGAGTTCTAGTATTGCTTAAAACTCTAATGCTTGCCATAAGAGGATGCAGGGGAACTGATTATTTTGAGAACTGCTTAAAAGAAAAAATTAACCTGGCTATAGTGTATTTATAGGAGATCCATGCAAAACAAAGTCACAAGCCAGTTAAAAGTGGAAGGACAGGAAATATACATTCTTCCCAAAAAGACTGGTACACCTATATTAATATTAAGTAAATAAATGTTAAGGTATTACTCAAGATAAAAAGTGCTACTTTACCAAGAGTGGTGATACATGCCTATACTCCCAGCAATTTGAGATGCTGAGACAGGAGGAGCTCAAGATTAAGGCCAGCATGGGCAATGTAAGACCTCTCTCAAAAAAGGGGTCATTTCATAATGATGAAAGATTCATTTACCAAGACAAAATGATTTTAAATTTGCATGTACCCAATAATACAACCTCAAAAATATATAAAACAAAATTGACTAAACTATGAGAAATTAATAAATCTACCACTAGAGGAGATTTAACTCACTTCTCTCGGTAATTAACAGATCAGTAATTAACAGACTAAGCCAACCACCCCCCAAATAACAAAAACACAAAAGATTTGAGCACAGTATGGAGTAAGTTCAATCTAATGACATACACAGAACCCTGTGCATAACATTAGCAAATACACACAATTCCCAAGCATACAGGAAATTTAGGAAAATCGATCAAGCACTAGACCATGAAAGCAGTTTCAGCAAACATCAAAGAATCATAAACACAATGCAACTGAGTTAGAAATCAGTATTACAAGGAGAAATTTAAAACCTTCTAAGTTTGCAAATAAAATACCTACTTCTAAGCAGCTCAATGGTGAAGCTGAGATCACAGCAAACGTTAGAACATATTTGCTTCTGAACAATAACGAAAATACATTATTTTTCAGCAATGAAAGAAGAAAATACTATTGACATATAGTATATGGATAAATTCAAAAGTGAAAAAACCTACACACAAAAGAATACGTATTCTATGATCCCAATTATTCGGAACGTCCATTCATGAAAATCTACAACAGAAAGCAGAACAGTGGCTGCCCACAGCGTAGAACGAAGAACATCTGCAAATAAGCAAGAGGGTTCTGGCTGTGGTGACGGAAATCTCCTAAAATTAGATGGCTAGTAATGATTGCTCAATACTACAAGTATATTTAAAACCAATGCATTTTACTCTTAAGAAACGTAAATCTATGGTACGTAAATTTTATCTTAATCAAGTTTTTAAAGTTTTTTTACAAATTTGGAATGAAGCTAAGCAATACTTGGAATAAAATTTACAGCCCCAGCAGATTTCATTAGAAAAGAAGATTGACATTTCATGACCTAGAGTTCCAACAGAAGTTTTTTAAAAAAAGCAGAACAAAGAAAATGTGAGAAAAATAATAAACAGCAGATTAATGAAATAGAAAACAAAAATATAGAAATACCAACAAAGGCAAAAGTTGGTTCTCTGAAAAAAAAAATAACTGACAAATTTCTAGCAAGAAATTATGATATAAAGTAGTGTGAACAACTTCATGACAATAAATTTTATCATTTGGATAAAATCAATAGTTTCGTAAAAGGAAAAAGAAAAGTGAAGATCTTTGAGGCTGTTGTTAAAAACTACACATCAATTATGTTTGAGAACATAATTGCAAAAATTGGGGCTGGGGATTTAGCTCGGCAGCATAGCGTCTGCCTGGCAAGTGCAAGGTTGTGAGTTCAGTTCCCGGTACCAGAAAAAAAACCCCAAAAAGAAAAAACAAAAAGAGTAAAAAAATTGCAAAAATTCTCAATTAAGTATCAGATATAAAATCAATGCTAAAAACACACCATAACCAAGATGGTTTACACACATTAAAGTAACAATGTATGACACACACTGAGAGAGGAAAACCATATGATCACTTCAGCAGATGAAGAGCTATCTACCACTAGAACTGGTGGTATGCACCTGTAATCCCAGCTACTTGGGAGGCTGAGGCAAGAGGACCATAAGTTTGAAGCCAGCCTGAGCAACTCAAGGAGATCCTATCTCAAAACAAAAGATTAAAAAAGGGCTAAGACTGTAGCTCAGTGCAAAGGCCCAGGGCTTTTATCCTCAGGATAATAAAAATTTTAAAATAAATACATAAATAGAACTGCGGGTATAGCTCAGTGGTAGAGCGCTTGCCTAGCATATGTGAGCCCCTGGATTAACTCTCTAGTACTGCAAAAAAACAAACTGAAACAGACAGAAGCAAGATTAAAATATTCACTGCAACTGCATCTAACCAACACTGTGATGGAAGCCGTAGGAGTGCAATGAGGAAAAGTAATTAATGATTTAAACATTAGAATGGAAACATCAAAACTACTTTTTGTCTTTTTTGTCAGACTACATGATCATCTAGAGTGACAATCTGAATCTATCACTAACTTATTATAATTAATACTAATTCAATGAGGTTGACAGTCGTAGAGTATAACACATAAAAATAAACTGCAGGCAGGTGTGGCGTGCCATAGTCCCTGAGGGTTGGGAAGCTGAGGCAAGAGGATAAGCCCATGAGTTTCAGATCAGACTGTGCAACATAGCAAGATCTTGAATTGTTTTTTTAAATTACAGGTTTTTTTTCCCCTTGTCTTTTTGAGACAGGGTTTGCTATGCAGTTCAGGCTGGCCTTGAGCTCACTTTGTAGCCCAGGCTGGTCTTGAACTCGCAACAATCCTCCTGCCTCAGTCTCCGGAGTGCTGGGAATACAGGTGTGCGCCACCATGCCTGGCCAAATTTTTTTTTTAATTATACTTCTGTATTCCAGACTCAAAATCAGAAATTAGAATCTCTAAATATATACTACTTCCTCCGGATGTACATCTTTTAGGTGCCCCAAGGGGAAGAGCCAGGAAACGACTGAACTGACTACACATTTGGGAGTTGGAGGTTGAGGGGAGGGAAGGCACGGGGCTCAGCAGCAAGCAGAGCGCAGCATTAGGGAGCCGAGGCGCGTGTGTGGTGGAGGGCAGACAGAAGCAAGGATGCAGTTTTATGTACTCACTTCCCGGATGGCCCCGTCACAGACCCGGATGACGTTCAGGAATGTAGGCATGACCTGGGGCAGGAACTGCACACACTTGAGCCCCAGGGACTTGAAGATGAAGGTGATGGCCTGGACAACCATGGTGTGATGGTGAGAGAGAGACTGGTCTCGGAAGATCCGCATCAGGGCCACCATGGACACAGCGGGATAGAATTCATCCAGGGGCAAGTTTCCCATGTTGACCAGCATTTCACTGGTGCTGTAGTCAGCTAGGACCAAAGGATAACGTGAGTTATAATCTACTCGTGACATGTTTCTGACTTCAGGCAGGGCACGGTTAACAGCGAACAAAAAACCTCCTCGAAGACATTAGCATTCATATCATTTTCCCTCGTATGTTCTAACCTCACTGGGAATATGAGCTCTATTAGGAACTGATGAATGGGCTCACCATCTGAGACCGAACGGGTTTTGGCTTTTCTATTACCCAAACCACCAAAGCCTAAAACACTACATGATGGGTTTTTCTTTAAATTGCTATGTCTAACTTAGCTTTGTACCACTACAATTCACAACTTTGTAGCTGAAACCATCAATAAAAATAATTACTTCTCCAAATGAAAGTAAAGGGAATTAAAGTGGGCAAACATCTGTTTTGCAGCTGTCTGGTCTCCCTGGGGCATTCAGACAAGACAGCAGGCAAATGTTCCCGACCGGAACAACAGGCTCTCAAGGACGCTGCCTGGCAGCATTAGCAGGAGGAGGAGAAGGACCACAGCAGGTCAGGAGAGGCCCACTGCGGCCACTGAGGAAGACAGAACCCAAGAGAGACGAGGCTCAGGTTCCACTCTCGACCACCCGGCAGGATAATACAAAGGCACACTTCTCTAACAGCCGGAAGAAGGCATTGGAAACAATAGGTCTAAACACTTGTGGTGTTTAGAAACAAATTATTTTCTTTTGAGAAAATAACATCCTGCTGGAATAGCTGGGATAGCCAGTGCTGAACCTTAACTTTCAGAAGCAGGCCTGCCCTGGTGGACAGTGGGAGAGTCCAAGAGCATCGCCTGTGCCCTCTTCCCTGCCCGACTTTCTCAGGCTGGTAGTGGCAATGGGGCTCTAAGGCCAGATCTCAGATGGAAGAAAAGGGGGCTGGGGATTTAGGTCAGCGGCAAAGTGCCTGCCTGGCAAGCGCAAGGTCGTGAGTTCGGTTCCCGGTACCAGAGAAAAACAAAAAAAAAAAAAAAAAAAATCAGATGGAAGAAAAGAGCCCTGTATTTCTGAGAGCTACTAGTTTTTCTGTGCCCCAAGACGTGCCTCAGCATTCCCTATCAATTAAGACACAGACAATTTAATTATGTTCTTTTCATTCTTCGGGGGCTACAGGAAAAAAATCATCAAAGAGGCACAGAGAAAGAGTGAGAGATGGTCAGAAGGGATGAGGCTATCCTCTTACCTTCATCACTGACACCAAAAAAGAGTACAGACTCAGCCTGGACTGACATGAGGTAACTTATCATTCGAAAGTTGCTGCATGAGCCGGTATCCTATCATTTCTACTATCCAGCCTAAGACGCTCCCTAAACATGGCCAGTCAGAGCTTTGAGCCAAAACTTGGCAAGACTCTCTTGGTTCCCACAACTTACAGGAATCCTGACTTGACTTGGATTCGGACAGGCTGACAGCAGAAGCATCCCGGGACTGGTCAATCATGCCGATGTTCACTTTGTGCTTGTAGGGATCCAGAGCCCCTAAAAGCCCTAACACACGGATGGCCTGGGTGGGAAAGGGGAAAGAGAAAACGTCCACCACACCAACTGATTACCACAGATTTCACAGATATCCCTCTCATGTTCCACAACCCACAATTCACCCCCAGTGGCCAGCTACACGAGCAACATGGAGGACGCTGAGCCTGTGGCTGCTGCAACCTTCTCTCTCCCTCGCTCAGCAAAGTCCCTGAAGACCAGGTTCCCGTGTTTCCTACCTCTCTCCGTGTGCCCTGGTTCTGCTCGGTCTTCAGGAAATTCAGCAGCACCTCAAGCAAGGTGGGGTACTTCCTGTAGGGCTCCACCACATAGCCAGTGCTGGCCACCAGTTGCCCCAGGGTCCACAGAGCCACCTGAACAGGCCAAAGAGCACATGGCTCACCAAGCCAGTAGGAGAGAAAGACAGCATGGCTGTCCTCCCCACGTCAGCACTGCCAGGGGCTATTCAAGAAGAGACATCCCTCGTAAAGACAGTGACCATGAACAGAATTCCTGAGAGCATGAAAACATGGCCGATCAAGGGCCAACCCACAACAATCACTGGTCAAAAGATAAAGAATACCCGCACCTTTCTTCAAGGAAATACAAAGTTCTTCCATATCCCAAATGGTTAACAGGAGACTCAAAAGGAAATTTAAAGCATTCTTAATTTTAGTCCAAGCATCTAATAATGTCAAACGACGGGAAAGGGTGAGCTGAGTTGTTGGTCCTCAAAGGCTAAAGCCAAGGCTTTCTTTCTCCTTCCAGGAGCTGTGGCTCTGACAGCTGATTTGCATTGTCCTTGGCACGAATGCTCTCGCTCAGCCCTGATACTCGCTGTACGTAACTTCAGGTCAGGATGGCAGTGAACTCTGGTTCCAAGTTTTTTCTTTCTACTCAACCAACAAACACTGTCAAGCACCTATTCTGCACACACTGGCTGGGCACGCTGAACTGAAGAAGAAGAAACTGGTTCCTGGCTTCTGGGCTCTGGCCTGTTTAGTCAGCAAGCAGGGGCACTCACCTGCCGTTTGGCCAACAGAGAGGAATCCTGGAGCATGTCCATGATGATAATGAAAAGCTCGTCAACCCATTTCCTCATTTCCAGACCACTAACCTGAAATGAAAAGGAGGGTAGCAGGCAGGGTTGGACACTACGGCATTAAGAAGTATTCCGACTTCCTCCAAGGTTAGAGTTGCTTTCCACACTGCAGGAAAAGGGGCTGGCACCTCACCTGAGCCAGTTCGCCTATGGTGGCCAAGACATTATTGATCACGCCTGGGTTCGGATCAGGGTCTGGATCTTTCAGTTTCAAAATTAAAGCCTATGGAGAGAAGGTTTGAGAAAAGGAATGCAGATGAGAATCTATGAGAAATACTTCTTTTATTTAAGTAAAATCTACCCAACAGGCTATAAATAAATACTTCTAGGCTTTATGAATATAAATAACTATTTCTAGGCTTTATGAATCTAGATGTTTTCTAAAATGTGGACTCCTAAACTTTTCTTCATGAGTACAAGTTTAACACCAGGAGAGCTGGGAAACAACATGACTTAAAGACATTTCCTGTCTCTCCGTTTAACTACGGTCCATCGCCTAGATATGCAATTATATTACGAAAAACTTTATGATTCGAATGTACTCAGATCTGAAGCTTGAGATTTTAAAGCACACTGTTCTTCCTTATGGGAGAGCCATTTTATGTTGCTATCCACCCACTTCTCTCCAAGCCCATCTAATGATGGGCCTGCAGCACCGTATCTCTCTCCTAAGGAGAAAGAACACCTTTCTGCAACTGGTGAGATTCTGGGTACTCTTTAACCGGAAGTGCTTGAGTGGCACTCAGCTCCAGGTCTGGGACCGAAGAAACAATCGACCAGGGAAACAGTCCCACCTCCTAACCACATGCAGATAAGACATCAGGACAGTCTCTGTCCCGTGTGTATTACCTTCAGAATAGGCTCCATGTAAGGGCGGATGAGTCGGGGGGCGTTGGAGACCAGGTGCCCCAGCATGCGGGCACTCTGCTCCTTGATTCTCCCGATGCCACTGTGCTCTAGCTCTGTCAAAATCTATAGGGAAGAAACGCTAAGTGTGGCAGAGGGCATTCCAGAGAGGGTCTGTCTGTCAACATAGAAAATGTGTAGAGAACGAGGGGAAGGAACCAGACCTCCCTGGGGGATTGAGTCACCGCTAGACATTCAACAGCAAAGGCACCACTGCAGTGAACACAATAGGCCTGGATATAGCTGTGAATGGAAGAACAATGGTTTGAAAGCAGCCCCTCTTCCATCATAGCACCCCGAGGTCCCACAGTCCTCTCAAAAGCATGGCTTTTAACAGTGCAGCAGTCACGGAAAGCTGATTAGGGTTTGCATAAATGAGGAATGAAGAGAGGGCTCCCTGGGAGAAAAGTCTTTGTGCAGAGAGCAAATCAGAAGAGGGGCTAGAAATCATGATAAAGGAATCAAAGAACATTTAGAAAAGCTGTGATGTTGACAGAAATGCTGATGCTCCGTAGCTGTTTAGGGCACATGTAGATAAACCCAAAGAGTTAAGGATTACATCAACACAGTCCCCTTGGGCTTCACTGAACAGAAATAACATGTTTGTTCTAACTGACATCCTTAAACACTAGCACATTATGCTCACAGGGATACAGACGTAGCTAACTTATTAGAGACAGACTTATGGATCGCTGAAGCTGCCGGAAGGAATCTCCGAGCACCGAGGAAGTGAACATCACAAAGCCCGGGTTAACTCAGCTACCCACAGAAGGCATCCACAACGCAGTAATATACTTTCATCTTTGGTTACTGATTTAATAACCCTGATTTTGTGTGTCCTGCTGAACGCCTGTTTTCTCCCAGTCACAGGGGATGGCGGTGAAAGATGGAGAGAGATACCAAGAAAAATGCAGGGGCTAGGGATTTAGCTCAGCGGCAAAAGCGCCTGCTTGGCAAGCACAAGGTCGTGAGTTCGGTTCCTGGCACCGGAGAAAAACAAAAACAAAACAAAACAAAGAAAAATGCATAGCAGCAAAAAGATGGCTGCTGGCACGGAACTGTGCCCCGGGAGCAGAGCCCAGTGATGTGGGGTAGTGCAGGCCAGAACTGAGCCAACCTCACGACACCCTGACAAGAACCAACGCCTACCCAATGACCAAAGCCTTGAGTAAAGGCCAAAGCCTTTACCAACACCGGAAGCTGTACTAGTCGATTGAGAAAATCAGTATCAAAATTCATTTCTTTAGTACCGAAGATGGAACCCAGGGGTGCTCTGCCACTGAACTACATCCCCAGTCCCACTCCCCTTTTTAAAACTTTTTATGTTGAGACAGGCTGTTGCTAAGTTGCCCGCACTGGCTCAAATTTGTAATCCTCCTGCCTTTAAAAAAATAAATAAAAATAAATTAGAATTCGGAGTTTCAAAGGTTAAATTCATTACACGATAAATTCATTCAATGGCTCCCTAGTATCAGAAAAATGGGATGGCCTGATAGCTGAGTGCCAACTTCAAGAGGATAGGAGCCATGTCTGACTTATTCACTGGTATATTCCTAGCACCCAGCAGTACCTAGAACACAGTGGTGCTCAAAAAGTCCAAGTGAACATACTGATATCCTAAGAGGTACTTCAACACCAAATTAATTTTAGCACAGTTTGAGCTCAAAGGCTCAGTGATGATTTCTTTCCTTCCCAAAGCTTTAAGTTAACAGACTTTGCAGTCCTAACATGGGCCAGCAGTTACAGAAATAAAACACTGCGCTAAAAACTAAGTACCAACGTAAGTATAATTCATTAATTTATTGATTCATGATATCATTTGTGGCCACTTTTAACTATGAAAATTGTGAATAAATGACACTTCTCTAGAGTAAGTTATACATATTATTGATTTCCTGTGCTTAAGTTCTTTTATATTATAAAAAGTGTGTACTTTAAAGAAGCCCTGGAGGCGGGTCAGGAAGCAGAGGGCAACGTGGGGACAGGGCGGAGGAGGGGACAGGAAATGGCTGGGTGAGCCACAGAGGCCCAGAAGAGGCAGATGGAACGTGCCGCATGGAGGACCAGACTAGACATCACTGCGCAGCCAGGTTTCAGCGGGAACTGCACATTCTACTAGATCTAGAAGCAATGGCAACCCAGTCTCCTCTAGGCTACCGTGTGACCTGGCACGTCGTTAAGAATGAAAGTGGGGGACCCCAGAGCAAGGACAATGACTATGAAAAGAATGGCACCACGTCCACACGTGTTACTGTTAAGAACCACGGCCTCTGTGCTTGCACCGGCACGGGTCAGAGCAGCGGGAGAGCAGGATAGGAGGTGCCGAAGCCTGGCATGACCTACTGAGTGAATACAAGAAGAAAGAGCTGCGCGAAAAGTTCACCTGGACAGAGAAGCACCCTGGCGTCACACTGACATGAGGCTCATGAGCAGACAGCCGTAGAACTAGAACTGTAGTTGCAAAGCCAGGAAACAAGTGGACCCTGGGAGCCAAAGGCGGCTTCACCAGGTATCTCAATCCTTCTCCTCTTTCCTTGCCCTCAACTCTCCTTGCCCACGAAGCTCACCGTGGGCGTCCTCTCCCCACTGCCTGCAGGTCTGACTGTCGCCCCGTTACCTGGATGAGCATCTTGCGCAAGAAAGGCATGACGAAGGCCGGATTCATGCTGCTGAGTCGGCCCACAGTGCAGATGGCCAGCTCCCGGATCTCAAACACCTGATCGTTCAGGGCCACAAACAGCGCCTGCAAATTCTCTGCCTGGGCCAGGTGTGCATCAAAGCGCTCATCCAGGGACGCCAAGACGCAGTAGCGGATGTCGGGGTCTGCAACAGCAAGTGAGCCTTTGAACCCCTCTTCATGAAGCCACCCCTCCAGTCCTTTCCCAGCCTGGTAGGTGGGTTCCAGATCCCTTCCTCTCATCTAATCTTAGGTTATTTCTTATCCCTTTTCATATGACTAAATGCAAAAGAATTAAAGATAGGTTATCTTATAATAGCTGAACGTTAGATTTTTGGTCTTTTTTTTTTTTTTTTAGACAGGGTCTAGCTATGTAATTCAGGCTGGCTTTGAACTCACTATGTAGCCCAGGCTGGTGTTTAACTCACAGCAATCCTCCTACCTCAGTCTCCTGAGTGCTGGTATTACAGGTATGCGATACCACGCCCGCCTGAACATCAGCTTTTTGAGGGTGAAGCTCTCTAGAGAGGTCACGTAATGAAACTGGCTGCTTCGCACTGCCCCAAACTCCTGACTCCCTGTTATGGTTTGCAAAGCCCCATGCACTTTTAGATGGGGCTTTTTCGGAAGTAGCTGCATCTACAGGGATTGACTCACAGTTCAGATAAAGGATACTGGGAATAAGTGTGGGTGACTGCTGCATCAGTCCACTGACTAGACTGGCACCGCCCTAATCCCAGCAGTCTGGATAACATAAAAGGGGCAGAAAGAGGCTTGTTTCTCTCCTCCTTGCTTGCGGCTTTTGCTGTGTTCTACCACCATGAACAGTTGCCCTTCTATGATGTGCCACCCTGCCTTGGAGCCAGCTGATTATGGACTGAAACCTCTACAAACTGTGAGTTAAATAAAGCTTTCCTCCTCTAACTTTGGGTGTTGGGTATTTTGTCTCAGCAAAGAGAAGAAAGTAACTAAGACACTCCCCCACATTGCATCTGTCTGTGAACTTTACCGGGATCGGTTATCCCAACCACGAGCAGTTTGCTGAGCACATCGGCCACCACTTGCACTGCGGTCTGGCTAACCACATGAGCATGGCCACTGATGAGGTGGATGGAGGGTGTGAGCAGGC
Source organism: Chinchilla lanigera (assembly GCF_000276665.1). Lineage (NCBI taxonomy): Eukaryota > Metazoa > Chordata > Mammalia > Rodentia > Chinchillidae > Chinchilla > Chinchilla lanigera. The sequence continues at coordinate 2,504,522 of NW_004955486.1, read as the reverse complement.
GCGAGCAGGTGCGGGCAGCTTCCATGCGGATCTCCTTGTGCTCGCTGTTCAGGAAATGATCCGCACAGTGGCGGACAAACTGGGTCAGGGAGTGGCCTGGATTCAAAACAAAGAAAACAGAAAACACTGCTGCTTTGGCCAAGAAGGTCTGTAATCTGCTAAGCTGTATTTTTCATTTTGTGGCTACTTGATTCATTTTCAATAAGGCACTGATCAAACTTCGAACTCTTCTCTTAAAGGGTAATAATAGATGTCTTCCAGCAGCAGAAAGGCACAAGAGGGTGATGAGGGAAGAGAGACAGAAAAGCCACCTTTCCCCCAAGCCCTTTCTCAATTCCATCCAAAGAATGTATTTTTTGACCCAAACGCAAAACAATTCTGGATCAAGTTTACCTCATCCATTTTAGTCCCCAGATTTAAATATCAAAAATGTGTCTGATGTAGGCTGGATTTAAACATAGCTATTTTCTATTGATTAGGAATAAATTATCCTAAGTATTCATGTAAGAGGAGGAACTGTGACAAGAAAACCACAGGGGGCTTTAAATTGTCAGACAGCAGCTGGGTGTGGTGGCACACGCCTATCATGCCAACACTTGGGAAGCTGAGGCAGGAGGATCATTTCCAGTTTAGTCAGCCTGGGCTACATGGTGAAGGCCAGCCTGAACTACATAGCAAGACCCTGTCTGAAATAAAAGTCTCCAGGCCACAGGTTTAGGCTTTTTGTACTTGCCTGTTTCCCAGCAGTCTTGACTAGCCTAACCTACACATCTGAAATTTCAAAAGTATCCATTTTTCCTCCTGCAACAGACCTCCCTTATATATTACCGTGGCTTTACCTGCAGTTTAGAACTCCGAACTGAACTACACTGTACACACTCTTGGCCGCCACACCACCCTGGGAATGGAAACACCCCAACGTCCTGGCTTATGCACTTTAAAGCATTAAATACCACCTCAGCTACGGGGAAGTGGGAAGCAAGGAGGTTCTCTGACTGGGCCATCCCTAAAGCACAGTTTCCTTAGATCGATGCATACTTTCCCCAAATATCATCCATCCGCAAACTCGGTACGGAACAGAGAAGCAAGTGGCAGGCATTAACAACACGTGGAAACAGTCTGGGAAGGAGTGGCTACTACAGAATCTGTGTCTGTCTGGAGGATACTGGGGAGATACTGGGGAGATTCCAGGTCCCCCCATTCCCTCTCCCAGGTGCCCAGTCACTCACTAATTCGGCAAGAGCCATTACAATCTCTTACCTTCAAATTCAAAGCTGCCAAGAGTTCGGAGGGCAAGAGTGATGCTGCCCACATCACTGGCCTCAGGGAGGGTGGCAAGGCCAGGAGAAGCCAGCTGGTGGGCCAGGCCCTTGGGCATGCCTGGGTGCCGGAGGGGTTTGTGCATAAGGACCAGGGACAGCATCTTCAGCAGCCCGTCCTGGATGTCCTTTTTCAGCTGCGGAATCTGGCGGCTCAGGTCGTAGAGCACGGCAGTGAGGGCAGGGCTGAGGAGAAGGACAGCAGTCACATGTGGGTCAGGGCAGGCTGCCTCAGCAGTGCCTGGGAAGAAAGAGCCCTTCCTGCCCAGCAAGGGGGTCAGGCCCCTCCACCGCTTGGTCTCTAAAGAAGAAAGGGTACTACAAAGTAGTCATTGCTGAACTCTCTTGGCCTGGTCTCGGACTTCAGGACAATCTACAAGTGTCTGGTCCTCACCATAGGAGAACTTGTTGATATAATGCAGCCCCTAGAGAAGGCCAAGTCTCAATAAACAATGTGAGAAAAAGATCAAGAGCACTACCTCTTGAAAGACTAAAGCAATTTACTTAGAACTATAGCTACGAACATTTGTTGAGCACTTCCTACAGAGCAAGCTACAAGCAGCTATTTCATGAACTCTTCCATCTAATCCCTACAACTACCCTAGACAACAGGATTTTCTATGGTGCTCACTTTCGGATGAGAAATTGAAGCTCAAAGAAATAACTTACTCCAAACTGCAGAGCTAGCTAGTGATGGAACCAGGATTCAAAACCAGCCTATGTCTGTAGTTGGAGCTGTCTGACCTGTCTAAATCATTGTGCAAGGAGCCACACCTTGCCCTTCCAAGGCAGTCACGCCGCTGTGGGCTGACCTTTTGTCACTGAGACAGGGCAGGCTCAGCTTTCTGTTACCCACCTGAGTCCCACGGCCAGCATTGGCTCCAGCAGCTCCTTGATGTCCTGCTGGATGCCCGGCCCCATTGCTCGCGCCAGCATGCTGATGCATGTGAATACTGTGGCATCCACCTGCATCGCTTTCTGCCTCCTGCACAGAAACAGACTGGCTGGTTTAGACACAACGACTTTCTGTAACACCCTACCCCAAGACCACCTTGGAGCAGGAAGGCAGGTTGCTCAGGCAGAGCCAGAACCTGTGGGAGTACAAGTCGTCCACTGCAAAAGCCCTGCAGATGTGCGTGATCTTAGTGACCGTCCAGCAGATGGCAGTAACGTGTCTTAACTGTCTCACCTATGGGATAGTGCAGTTCTGACCAAGGAATGTATTTAGGAAGCAAATTAATCAATGTGTTCATCAGGGATGAGAGCTCGAGGCACAGCCATCATATGCAAAGCAATTCTTCTTTCTCTGATGAGAATGCTGAGCTTTAGAATGGGTGGAGCTTATTAACTCACCAAAGCAGTCCTTGCTAATAACACAGGAAAATAAACACACAACTCTATTAACACTGACTTCCTAGCCTGAGCTAAGACACACTGGCCTCTCAATCTGGCAGGGTGCGGCAAGTTTTCTCATGTTTTATTCATTGCGAGGTTCAAGAGATGGAATAACTTCAACTTTAGCGATCAGGATAAAGATACTCGGTAAGGTCCTTTCAGTTTTGGTCAATGATTCCTTCCTTTAGTTGAATCAAAAGCAGACATCTGCATGTCTGGAGAGTTCCTGTACACATTAATGTTGTAAACAGCACTGGCGGCTGACATTCTCAGGTATGCAGCTTCCCCAAACATTTACGTATCTGTCATTCCACTGGCTAGAGGCTAGACGTCAACTGAGGAGGTGCTGTTCTTTATGCAATGCTACACCTGAAGTGTAAGCAAGCAGGGGAGGGGCGTGAGCTCCACCATGGAACTGGGCTGGAGCAAGCTTGCTCTCCAGCCTAATGCAGTGGAAGGAGAAGTCCTAAGAGAGACACTCACTTGTGGGCAAAGTCCTTAGGGGGCAGGGCTGCTCGGATGATGTCCAGCACGCGAGGCAGGTAGACCTTAAACTCTGACCGCACAGCCACAGAAAGCAGGCCCAGAGCTTGGAAGGCTGCTGTACGTTCCTTCTCCTTCTTGACACAGCTCAGGACATGGTTCATGGTATCTTGAAGGTACTGGGTATCTAAAAGGACAAAGTAGATGACTCAAGGTCAGAGTTCCCACAGAACACCTAATGTAGGAATAAATTAGCCAGGTGCATGTCTGTAATCCCAGCTACTCAAGAGGCTGAGGCAGAAGGACTGCAAGATCGAGGCCAACCTGGGCAACTTAGGAAGACCCTGTCTCAATATAAAAAGGGCTGGGGATGTAGCTCAGTCGTGGAGTGCCCCTGGGTTCAATCTGCAACACTGCCAAAGAAGAAAGAACAAAGAAGGAGAAGGAAGAGCAGGGGTGAGGAAGAAAAGAAAGCCTCTTGGGAAAGACGTCAAGAATTCAGAGAATGTACTTGAAAGGATGTCTTACACTAGACAATCACTCACTAGACACATCTTTTGGAAATATTAGAAATATAAGCTGTTTTTCCCTTTAAAAACACTCCCAAAACTTACAAGGCCTCCAAATGAGTATCATAATTGTTCCCATTAGGGTTACTTCTGAGAAAAAGGTTATATACTTTTATTTAGAAATATATGAAATATATGTTTAGTCAGGTGTGGTGGCACATGCCTGTAATCCGAGCTACTTGGGAGGCTGAGGCAGAAAGGTCCCAAGTTCAAGGCCTGCCTGGGCAATTTACCAAGATCCCCCTCTCAAAATTTAAAAAGGGCTGGGGATGTAGCTCAGTGGCAGAATACCCCTGGGTTCAATCCCTAGTACTACAAAAGAAAAGAAAAGAAAAGAAAAGAAAAGAAAAGAAGGAAGAGAGAGCAGGTTAAAAATGTTAAATCTTGTTTAGAAACAAAGATGGTGTCTGTATTATTTTGATTTCTTTTTATAATGAAGTTTAAAGGAACATGGAATACTATTTGCAACTAGGCCATTTCAGTCAGCTTAGGCCTGAAAATCACTTTGCTATTACCTAGAGGTTTTTGCTACAGTTACATGAGAGTAAGATTTAGTTTGCAATTTGGAAAGCCGCACGTGTATTTTCATTAAGTCTATATACGCCAGCATGCAAGGGTAGGCGATTCCTGGGCAACCGAAACAGGCGTTTTTCTTCTCAAGGCTGGAATTTCCTCATTTGTCTTTCTCCTGTTTCTTCTCGCCCACCCATGCCAGCCCCGAGTCTCAGTCTAGGAACACCTATGTGACAGCGGAGGAGCCAGCGTCACACAGCCACGAGGAAGGCATAGGTGTTGAGGGCTCCCAGGCTCCCAACCAGCTCATTCCTGCCTCTGCTCTTACGAGAAATGTCTTCTCGTAGCTCTGGGGACAGACAGCAAGGCATGTGCTGGGGCTCGGAAACACAAGACCAAGGGGGTAGAACCCTAAAATCAGATTGACCCAAGAAGGGAAATGAGTCCTTTACATATGGGGGTTGCCTTTCAGCAGGAAAAGCTTGAATCCAGAGCATAATTCCCTTTTCCAGATTTAGCATCTTAAGCAGGAGGGCAGGAATCTGACATTGAAGAGACTCCAACCTGGTCTTGAGGCATTTTTGATATTTGAAATGTTATACTGGGCCGGGGATATAGCTCAGATGCACAAGCGCCTGCCTGGCAAGCGCAAGGTCCTGAGTTCAATTCTCGGTACCAAAAACAAAACAAAACAAAAGAAAAACAAAACAAAAGGTTACATACCACCAGAAGCTCAAGCACTGACTTCACACTGAAAGCTCAAAACCAATGGCACTTAGATAATGCAGCATGGGCAGGTGCACCCAGACTAAATTTCACCAACGTATTATTTAATAAAACAACAAGCCCACATCAAAAGGAAGCCCCAGGGGCCCTCTTTGTATCCTGCTGCTATGCAGCCTTCTGAATGTGTCACAGCAACTGCTTCTACAATGTGCCAGACTTTGATCAAATTTGGCCTAGTTATTAGTTCCTTTTGAACTACAGACTTTCAACCCAAGATCATTTAAAGCTCTACTGAGCAGGGCGCGTCTGATCATTAAGAGCTGCTCGGTACCAGCCGGGAAGAATGGAAAACTGAAAAACTACAGGTGACTTTCATTCTGTCATTCCCCTCTCGTTCAGTGATTTGATGACCAGTTGTCTCGTCCTTATCTGACACGTTCTCCTCCGTGCACACAGCCTGCTTAACGCCTCACCAGCGAGGCTTCTCCTGCGGCTTCATCTGGGCTGGGTGGTGTGTAATGAATCTGCGCCAGGGAATGGCAGCTGCTGAGGGTCAGGCTGGCCCTCCCCTCAGGTTCCTGCTTCTTGCTCAGTCCTGAATGCTTATTAAGCATCACAGGGAAATATAAAGATATCTGAGACGGGGTCTCACATTCATCAAGTGGGATAAGGGGACATTAAATATGAACAGACAATTGCAGTATAATGTATGCCTCTACCTCATTTCCAAAATGGGTTTGAAGAAGCTCAAGGAGGCATTAATAATGCAAGAATGGTTTCCATTTATTGGAGCTCACTCTGTGCCAGGCACTATAGCAGCAACTTAGGCCCTCATGCCGTGCATCTTAAGAGGAGGGATTATTACTTGAATTTTCCAAGTCACAAAGTGGAGGCCTAGGAAGATCAAATAACCTGTCCAAAACCTCACAGTGAGGGACTGTGGAAGGATTCACCCTAGATCTGACGCCAAAGCCCTTCTACAGCAGAATGCCACAAAACATCTGCAGCTGGAGTAATTCAGGGATGGTTCACGGGGACACACTGGTACCTGAGTTGGGCCAGATTCCATAGCCAGGAATTCTCACTGCCCACCGAGGACAGGGCAAGAACATGGGAATCCACAGCCGGATCTGCCTCTGAAATACCCAGCTCTCGCGTCCTACATGTGGCGAGGCTGCTGCTGCACAGCCTCTGCCTGAAACCCCCCTCCTCGGGTCTCCATTCATGTACCTGGTGACCTCCACACATAAGCACTTGCTTGGCCTAGACCTGCCTTCCTCCCTTCGCATTCTGAGTGTTCCTCTGTCTGCTGCCTCAGACATTAATGGAAAACTAGGCACACTGCGAAGGAACCAGACTAGTCCCTGTATCAGTGATCCTTCAGTGTGAAGAGACGCAGTGTTCTGGAATCACCTGTCCCCTGTCTCAGACGGTAATGGTATCTCTCACAGACATCCTCACCTGTGAAGGCAGAAGGTCGGAACGCAGCCAAGCGGGGCAACAAATTAAGGATTGTCATTTGGATCAGCGAGTTCTTGCTATTCCTGCATTTCAGCACCCACTGGCACACCTGAGAGAGGAAGGATAACGGGTTGGCAGAGGAAATGAAGTGAAGAGCCTAGGGGGAGGGGGGGAGGGGGAGCGAGAAGGGGGGGAGGGGGCTGGCATTACCTGGTCGAATTTTTCCTCCATCAGGTCCCTGCAACACCGACTTTCCACCAGGGTAGGCTTGGCTGGGCTGGGGGAAGCTCCAAACCCCATGAGGCCCTGGTGAGAGCTGTACCCCAGCAGCCCCACCAAGGCGTTGGACTGCTGGGGCTGCACAGCCTGGAAACTGGTGAAGGGGGTAATGTGGCGAGGTTTCGTCCCAAAGCCCATGAGATCTTTGCAGTACTTGTCATGCACCAGCTGCTGCTGCGTGATTTCTTCCATTTCTTCCCTCAGACGCTGCATGAGAAGGAAGGGGAAAAAAAAACCCAACTTTACTTATGGGTGGCATTCAACCAGGGCACTGTGGAGTCTACAGAGCACTACGTTTGCCCAGCCCTCTGCAACTCTGCCCGAGTGGAGGGCAGCCGCTCTTCACCTTGAGGTCCACTGTTGCCGCCCTTGCAGGGGACCTGGTTTTGTTCTAACGCAGGCAGGAAAGCACCACCTACTGAACAGCGAGGAGGCTGCATGGCGACTGCAGCTCCCTGGGGCTTCTACCTCCTGCGTCATTTCCCGGCCAGGTTTGGGAAGGCTGATTTGCAAAGTGCTGTGGCTACAGACCGAAGATCGTGGCACAGGCGGCAGGCAGCCCCATGCCAACACCCTGCTAAGGATATCTGGTCTCTCTCTTATCTCAGAAACCTACGTACAAAACTAGGTAATTTTCTCAGAATCCTAGTCCACAGGAGAGGAAGCTGACTGGTGGAGAACTGCATCGCCCCTTTTCCCAAGGACTGCTTAATAACTCACCCTCCAACAGCTCACACTGAGAAAAACATGAAACAGCTTCCCAAGCTTCCAAACTTTCCTTGGCCTCTATTTTCATTTCCCAGGAAATCTTACCCACTGCTCTGATCAAGGTCACCAATGGCTCTTGGGCTCCTAAATCCAATGGCCAATTCTCAGTCCTCATCTCATGGGACACATTCACAGCATTTGATCCAGCTATTTCCTCCTTTTTTGAGACCCTTTCCTTCGCTGGCTTCTTGGCCCCCAGCCTCTCTGGCCGCTCCTTCCCAGTCTCCCTCGGCTCCTCCTCATCCTTACCTCAGGTTGACAGAGCCATCTTTTCCCCAACTACACTAGTTGCTTTGGTTCTAACCCAGTCTCATGACTTGAAGTGACATCCACACACTAGTTCCTCCTAACTCTGTGACTCCCTCGATATCCCATTCACATGCCCAACAAGCAGCTCAGCCGGGTGTGGTGGCGCGTGTTTGTAACCCCAGCACTCGGGAGGCTGAGGCAGGAGGATTACGGCAAGTGTGAGGCCAGCCTGGGCTACAAAGTGAGTTCAAGGCCAGCCTGAACTGCATAGTGAGACCCTGTCTCAAAAAAGCCAAAAAAACCCTTAACCGTTCAAAACCAAGTCCTGACCTCGCCTCCTAACCTGCTCCCTCCATCCCAGTCTTCCTCTCCCAGCACTAGGCAGCTGCATCCTTCCAGTGTTCAGGCCAAACGTCTTCACTGTGCCTTCTCTCTACCCACTTCCAGCCTATCAGCAAATCCCAAAGTTGAATCCGTCACTCCGTCACTCCGTGCACTTGCCTCCTCCCAGCCAGACTATAGTCTGGGCTGCAGAAGCCCCTGCTCAGATGCTGCAGCTCCCTCCTAAGCAGATTGCTGACCTCAGCCCTCAGCCCTCCAACAATCTACAGTACTGTCAACACAGCGGCCCAAATGGCCTTTTAGAAACATGAACCACCTGTCACTTCACTGCTCAAAACCCACAACGAGCTTCCACTGCACCACACAGAAGGTGCCGTTCAGTGGCTTCCCGAGGCCCTCTGCTCCAGGTGTTAGTCAGACCCCATCTCCCACCACCTGTCCCCTGCTGGCTCTGCCCAGCCACAGCGGCGTTCCTGCCGCTCCCATAGGCCTCGATGTGCTTGTACCAGGGCCGCGCGGCCCTTGTACCAGCTGAACCAGCCCCACAGAACGCTCTTCCCCAGACGCTGGTGTGGCTTCCCGCCCATCTCGTTCACGCCCGGGCTCAGACACCATCTGCGCACTCTACCCCGCTGCCCTGCCCTGCCAGTCTGCACCGCACCGTTCACCATATCGCTGATCACAAGCTTTTACTGATCTGCGTATGGTCCGTCTCCCCCTGCTGGAAGGTAATCTGCTTTGTTCAGTGCTGCGTTAGTCTAGCTCACAGAACAGAATGTTCTGGGCATTTACTAGGTGCTCAGCTGGCATTGGTTGAATGAGTGAACAAGTCATGAAATTTAATCCTTATGTCTGAGTAGTTCTTCGTGATTAACAAAGCACCTTTGTGGGAACTATTTCACTTCAATCTGACAAGCTTAAGTGTTAGGTGATGTCATCCTGTCTTACTGGGAGAAACAAAGATCGGAGAGCTGCCTCGGCTGCAGCGGAGGCACGATTTCAGACTCAGGTAAGAAACCTTTGCGCACTACCATTTACAGAACACCCACTAGGTATCCGGTGCTGAGCTGGGCACTTCACATACATTTAGAAGACCCCTAGGAACCCAACAAGGCGGGTGAGAGCCCTGTGGGAAGTGTGGGAAGTGAAGTAAAGGAGGCTAAAGGGGTAGAGTCACCTGCCCGAGCACACAGGGTGCAGAGCAGGGGGACAGGGGCCAAACGCCTTTCCGTGCTGGGTGCACCGTCACACCTGCAGGGCACAGCCGCTACCAGTGACCACTGGGGTCAGATGCAAATCGCAGGCCCAGCTGCCTGCTCCCCCAGGCTCTCTCCCTAATCACAGCCTCCCAATGTTAAGCTCATCTTCTCAAGCTAACACAACCCCGCTCCTTGCTTCCGCTCCCAACTCTCCACGTGCTGTCCCCACGCAGCCACGCTGTTAGAAACGCACGACGCCACACCGCTCCCGAGTGCGCAGCTCTGGCGCCCGGCCCTGCAGTCACGGTAAAAACCGGGGCTCTGGGAACCGCGAGCCTGTTCATTTCGCCCTCTTCCCCTCTCCCTGGCTGGCAGTGCCTTTTCCAGTTCATCAGTGTGTGAAGCTCCCTTCCACCTCACAGCCTCTGCCCAGCACACAGCTCCAAGCCAGCTCCTTTGTGTCATAGTCTCACTCCAGGGGAGCCACCTCAAGGGGTCCAGCCCTGACTCTCCACCTACCCAGCCCCACTCCAAGTACTCCCTATTTTTTTTTGCTTGTTTTATTTCCCTCAGGGCAACGGTTGTTTGTTTCTCGTCTGTTTCTCCCCATACAGCCTCAGCCTCAGGGGACAGGCTCTCTCCTGGCCTGCTCGGAGGCACCCGAGAGCCTAGACTCCGCCGCGCGGCTTCTCACCTCTCCCTCCATGCTGCTGATCCGGACCAGCTCGTTGAGGATCAGCAAGGCACCGTGGATCCGATCATCCCGATTCATGCCCTTCTCTTTGGCCAAGGTCTCGTCAAACCCTTTTTCTGCTTCTTCAAACGTGTGCTGCAGCGAGAGACAAGAGTGCCCTGATTGCCTGTGGTCGAAGTGAGAAAGAACACAGGCCGGCTCTGCCCGCACTGGGGTTTCTGAGATGTTACAGCGCCTGCACGGTCCCTTGGGTGGCATTAACAACACTACCAAGTGCGCTTGTTCAGTTTACCTGCAGCTCTCACAACAAGTCCCTCAGAGGGGCTGGGGATTTAGCTCAGTGGCACAGCGCCTGCCTGGCAAGCACAAACTCGTGAGTTCGACTCCCGGTACCGGAAAAAAACCAACAAGCTCCTCGGGCAGGTATCCCTGCCATCCCTATGTAACAGCTAGACAGCACAGGTTCAAAGAAGTGTCCACCGTCATGTGGCAGGAAGGGAACACATGCTCAGGGCTCCCCTTATGATATACGCCTCACTCCTAAGTTCCCCTGGAAGCAGCCATCAGCCAGGACTCAGGATGCTAAATCAGTACTGACCATATTTCATCGATTCTGAGACACCTATTTTCCATGATCTAACATCTCTGCAAGGAGCTGTCTTTGACCTGTTAATAAGAAGGTACTAGCTCAGTTTAACTGGCAGGCTTGCATTCTCAGTGATACATAAAATAACCATGTGGCTATCAATAGAGTTTTGCTTTACTCAAATGCAATAAAGTGACTACTGATTCATACCGAATACGCAAAGAATTATTGAAGGCCACAATCAACGTGACACTAAGGCTCTGCAGCCAGGGACTGTGGCCACCCTTTAGACGAAGGGATTCTCTAGGTAAACGTGCTTTGCCAGCAGCTGTGCGGGAGCCAGGGCCTCACCCGGTACCACTGGGGCTTCTGCATCTCCTTCGGCTCCCGCTGGGTGGTGAGAATCAGACAGGCGCGAAGAGCGGCCACAGCTCCCTCTCGGATGGCCTGCTTGGGGTCCCACACAGCCACGAAAATGTTGTCAAAGAAGGGCTGCACTTGCTGGAAGAAGAAGGTGGGGACGCTGATGGCCAGCTCACGGAGGACCAGGACCTGGGAGAGACAGGCACATGACAGTGAGGTTTGTTCTCTCAGGAGGGCGGATTTCTGTCATCCTACAGCAGCTACACAGCAGGAGGACAGAAGCCTCGCCGGGCTAGCTCGGAAACCCTGGGGCCAGAGAGGTGCAGCTGATCACACATCTGGGCGTTCACAACCCCAGGCTATTTATAAATGCAGCTAAGCTTGGAAGAGCAGCTCTGGAAGGACAGATCTGTTTGATGCTTTTTATACCACTATACTGCAGCCTAGAACCATGCCTAAAGTACAGCACATAGTCTATAAATGTTTCTTGCATGAATAAACATGTTCAACATTCAATCTCATTATTATTTTCATTTTAAGGAGGAAGAAACTAAAAGCCAGAGACGGCCAAGTGAAAGAGCTGTAAGCGGCAAAGCCAAGACTCAAACCAGGGTCCAATGCACGCTTCCTCCAATACCGCCTCCTAAAAGGGGAGCTGACCGGAAAACACCCAGCTGACACTTCCTTTTTTGATAGTTTGTTTGGGACAGGGTCTCTCTGTGTTGTTTAGGCTGGTACTGAACTCACTATGTAGCTCAGAATAACCTCAAACTCACAGTAATTCTGCTTCAGCCTCCTGAGTGCTGGGATTACGTTATGCGTCGCCATGCCCAGCTGCAGCTGATGTTGCCAATCCCTACTACCCCGTTCCTAAATCCTCTCCCTTACACACAGACCCTATCCCAGCTCACAGCCTGGACTCCTGGCCCACCAAACCAGCCTCTAACGGAGACAAGCCTTGGGAGGCAGAAGAGATCTCAGCACAGCACTGTGGCTCCCGGCCCCAGCCCTGCACCTCCCCGCTGGCACTCACGGCTGCGTGTCTCCGGCCTTCGTTGCGGTCAGCACCCAGCCATTCCAGGGCTCGCTTCACCTCAAACTCCACGTATTCAGCCGTGAAAGTGTCCCCTGCCATGGCAAGACGCCCAATGGCCTTGGATGCCATTTCCATGACAACTGGGTCATTGGAGGGGAGGAGGTTACGAAGGTAGTTGGCAAACCTGCCAATTCGTGTGGCATTTCCTCCTTCCACTCCTATGAGGCTGGCTGCAAAAGACAGGGAAGCAAAAGATGAAGGCGGGACACACAGTGGCCAGGAGTGTGCTTGGTCTTGAAAGAGAACCTGGCAAGTGGCACTTCTGTTTCACTTTGACGACCTCTGTACATAGTAAAGTTACTTTTTTTTCTTTATCTTTTCTTTGCCTTTTTTTTTTGAGACAGGATCTCTCTATGTAGTCTAGGCACTGAATTCATGGCGACCCCCGCCTCTGACTTGAGAGCTAGGATTACAGGCACATACCACCCTGCCCTCTCATTTTAATGAACAGATACCTGTGTCAGAAATACTTGCATAAAGCAAAATCATCTCATTTTAGTTTACAGAATTTTGTTTTCCCTACGAAAAGGAGAAAACGAACCTGGGCTAAATTCACAGTATTGACGAGCAATGTTTAGGAGTTGAAAATTACCTTTTCCACATGTAAGCCCCACAATGCCGAACTGTGCTCTACTCTGGAACCAGAGCCTACGAAAGGCAAGGTGGGGTGGTGGAAAGCAAGCGGGCTTCTTCTCAGCTCTGGAGAACTGTCTGCCTCTAAAAAAGTCACTTAATGGCTCTAAGATTCAGTTTCCACATCTAAAAATAATTGTTTAACTTTTTTTTTTGAGTATTGGTGACTTTGCAATGAGCTACATTCCAAGACCATTTTTTATTTTGAGACAGTGTCTTGCTAAATCACTAATTGCCCAAGTTGGGTTTAAACTTGCAATCCTCCTGCCTCAGCTTCTCAGAGTGCAGGAACGCAGGCGTGCACCAGCACGCTAGCCTGTGGTGCCTTTACCCCAGGCACAACACTGCTGCTAGGGTTCATGCCTGAGTAAGTGCACTGAGAGCTACAGGCTCCTGGAGATTCTCGAAACAAAGACTAAGCATCTAGTAAGAGGCAGAGGGTCTGATACAGCAGACATGAAGGTGTGGCCCTTTATTCCTAGTTGCTATGTGACCAGACTGTCCTTACCGATGGCCAAGATGCCACCTTTCCTCTCATTGGCATCTGAGCTGGAAACCAGTTCAAAAATGTGATGGTTCAGCTGATCATAAAAGCGAGTGGATTCCTCTTGACTCATCTGCGAAAGAAGACACAATTTCTAAGGTCTCCCTGCTGGTGCTGGAGCGGCAGGGGGGCATCTCAGCATTGGTACTGGGAGATAGCAGGTGTAGTCCCAATCAAAGACAAAGCTACTGCCCGTTTCCATAGTTTCAAAGTGTACAGCAGCTGAACTCACCACTCCTCCACTTAACACCTGCGCTACGCACTGACTCTACTCCAGAGCAGACTTATGGGGCTGCCTAGTACCAGGGACACAGGGGTGCTCGGGCCAGTGTCCCTGCCCTCAAGTCTGATCACTACTTAGAAGGTCCCAGGATACCAATCCTCCAAACCCAGCCCTGCCACTGTTATCAGACAGAAAGACTTGGGGGCTGGGGCACAGTACAGACAAAAAGGGAAAAATTAAAAGAAATGGCTGAATCTATGCTGACTCTAAAACGTGACCACAAACATGAGAAACAACACTGAAACGTGCAACCACTGCGGAGCAACCTGCCCCTTCTACAGACAGGAGAGATGTGTGCATTCTATTTTTTTTTTGGTTTTTCTCCGGTATCGGGAATCGAACTCACGACCTTGCACTTGCCAGGCAGGCGCTGTGCCACTGAGCTAAATCCCCAGCCCCCGTGAGATGTGTGCATTCTAAAAATAAAGCCCTCACTTAGCTGTCAAAAGGAATCTAAACCAGCGATGGCACGGTTAGCCCAAATGTCCCACAGTGACTGGCCCCATATCACCCAAACTCCACCTCTCGCAGCTCCATGGTGACATAGTGCTGGAGCTCCTTCGCGGCTTTGGCCCTGGTCTCCTCATTCCGGCTCTTCAGACCGCTGGCAAACTGCTGCAGGACACTCACGTTGCTAGAGGTGGCGGCAGCTGCGGTGGCGGCGGCAGGTCCCGTTCCCAGCATCTTGCCCTGAGGTTCTTTGGACAGAAGCTTTGTTTAATATTCCAGGTAACACATCACAGCGATAAATTCACGGCCCTAGGGTCCTCAACACAGATCTCCGCTCCTCTCAGTCAGGCAATTCTATACAGCCTGAGCGGTCTCACTGGGGAACTCACGGGAAGTCTAGGTTCATTCAACAATGACTGATGTTTAGAAGAGACAGAGAGCTAGAGAGGGTCAGACTGTGGGCTGCGAAGCTAGACTACTCAGGTCTGAATATTCCACAGTCGCATACCTTGAGGAAGAGCATTAAAATTCCTTAGTTTCCTCAACTACAACAGGAGGATCCCAGTCCTCATGAACTGAGGTGAGGGTGAAATGAGCTGATACATGTTGGAAAATGTTTACTCAGTATTGGGTACACAGTCCGTCCTCAATCATTGCTAGCTATTAATTAGTGTAACTACCAGTTGCCAGGCAGCAGAGGTGGGGAAGTAGGGGGGGAATTGAAAATAACTAAGACTGCTCCTTTCCCCGAGGAGCTCAATTTAAAGGGGGAGATTCTTATTCTTCAGGATTGTCTAGTCTATCATAAAAACCACAGATAACTTTAAATTTGCTTGGGCCGAGGATATAGCTCAGTAGCACAGGGCCTGCCTGGCAAGTGTGTGGTCCTAAGTTCGAGTCCAAGTACAAAAAAAAAATTTAAATTTGTTAGTAGCCATATTCAGGAAAAACAAAACAAAACAAAACAAAGTGTGGTGGTACATGCCTATAATCCCAGTACTCAGGAGGCAGAGGCAGAAGGAGCTCAGTGAGTTTAAGGCCAGCCTGGAATACAGAGCAAGACCCTGTCTCAAAAAAAAAAAAGATTTAAAAAAGGAGAAATTAATATATTTTATTTATTCCAATATATAAAAAAGATCATTTCCACATATAACAATTAAAAAATTGATATACTGCCTTTTATTTAGGCAGTACTGGGGATAGAACTCAGGGCCTCACATATGCTAGGCAAGCACTGTACCACTGAACTATATCCCCAGGCCTTCTTCAAATTCTTTTTATTTTGAGGCAGGGTCTCACTAAGTTACCCAGCTTAGCCTTAAACTTGGGATCCTCCTGTCTCAGCCTTCCAGGTAACTGGGATTACAGGCATGCACTACCACACCTAGTTAGTGTGCATTTTATATCTATAGCAATCTCCACTTGGACAAGTCATACTTGAAATGCTCTACAGGCATATGGGGCTGCTGGTTATTGTTCTGGGCAATACAGCTTTTTAAAATACTAGCATAGTTGATCCTCTGTATCTATGGCTTCTGTACGGCTGTCAGTAGAAAATATTTTGGAAAAAAAAAATCTTCTTAATGAACATATACAGACTCATCATTATCTGCTAAACAATACAATATCACAACTATTTATATAGTATTTACATTGTATTAAGTATTATAAATAATCTACAGATGATTTAAAGTATACAAGAAGACCTGCATAGGTTATATGCACGTTTTTAAGCCATTTTATATGAGGGATTTAAGCATCTGCAGGTTTTAGTAGAGGAAGCAAGTCTTGGATTTTTTTGCGGGGAGGGGTGTTAGTTTTTGGAGACAAGGTCTTGCTATATGTGGGCCTGGAACTATGTATCCCAGGCTGTCCTCAAATTTGCAGCAATCCTCCTGGTTCAGCCTCCCAAGTGTTGGGATCGCAGGTGTGTGCCGCAATGCCCAGCTAGAGTCCTGAAACAAGTCTTCCACGGATACCAAGGGATGCCTGTACTTCAAAGATGAGCTACAAAGACACCAATTTGTTTCTAGGACCGTTCACTTCCTAACTGTGTACTAGTCCTTCCCTCGAGGAGCCTATGATACACAGGAAATAGAAATGATCAGACAACCACAATAAAGTGGCCACCAAAGGGCTCAACCCACACTGAGAGTGTGTCCCGATCACACTGGAGAACCGATTTCTCAAAACTCTTTTGTATGAATGAATTCGTGAGACGCTGGCGTCAAACCAGGGACTAACTGGTTTTGAGAAGCTTTAAACGCCTCTTAGGGAGAGGCAACGCAGGGATTCCAGTAGGAAAACTACCAGCGTGTAGGACGGACGGAAGGAGGCTGAATCAGGCCACCTCTCTCCTCCGGGCTGAATTCAGCGCAACCACTGGCAGCCCAGGATCCCGAGGCTGTCGGCTGCAGCTTCAGGAAGTTCAAGCTGCGCGAATCAAGCCCGGGCCGAGGGCGTGCGGCAGGCACAGCGCGAACCCCGCGGACGCGGGCGAGCTCCGCCCCGGGCCCCGGGCTCGGAGCGGTCTCCGGGGCGGAGTGACCGCGAGCGTGGCGCCCCTCGAGGCAGGGCCCCCATTTCCAGGTGGCCCATCTGCAGGCCGGGAGGGGCTCCGGGGAGGTGAGCGGCGCCCGCGGTGGGCGTCGGGGGCTCATCGGCGCCCGGGTCGCGGGGCCGGGACTGCGGGACTGCACGTTCCAGCCCGGCGGCTCCCCGGACACCCCCCACCGCCGCCGCGACCGGGCTGGCCGTGAGTCTGGACGTTCTGCCGCCTCGGACGGGTCAGTGCCAGGTCCCAGACTCACCGCGCGGCTTCGGCCGACGCCTCAGATGCCGCCGCCAGCACCGTTACCACCGCTGCAGGCCCCCGGCCCCACCACCCGCTTTCCCCGCTGTCCTCTAAACCGGGCGGGAGATAGGGCGGGCTCCCAGCCCCGAGGGCCAATCAGCGGACGGACTAAAAAGATGGCCTGGAGCACAGGCCAATAGTAATGAAGGAGAAGTGAAGCTTCTTCGGGACCCGGCTTCTCCAGGGGGCGGGGACTGTTCAAATAGACAAACCACGCGGCCAGTGGCAGGCGAAAGGAGGCTTAGTTCCATTCGGGAGAACCAATCGGTCATGAGTTGACGTCTGTCACTTCCACGCATACATCCGGTGCGTCGCTACTATGATTCCCCTCTGCCTGTGGGCGGTTCGCTGTCTGGGTACCCGGGAATGGGACCCAGAGCGGTGAGTGGACAGGTTGGACGCTCCTGCTGTGACACGCACAAGGTGTGGGCCTCGCGGGCGCCTTCTAATTAGTGCTGAGAAACCGTGCAGTAGTGATCGTGATTTCAATTTTGTTAAGTTTAACATACATCTGAAAATGGTTTGTTAGCCTTCCCCAAAATAGCTCAGGAGCTCATTTTCGAGATACCATCACCCAGTTTTAACTAAAAGAGCTACTTATAAATAAAACACTTCTTTTTTTTTTTTTTTTTTTTTTTTTTTTTTTTTTTTTTTTGTCTTTTTGAGACAAGATCTCACTATGCAGTTCAGGCTGGCCTTGAGCGCACTTTATAGCCCAGGCTGGTCTCAACTCACAACGATCCTCCTGCCTCAGCCTCCCAAGTGCTGGGATTACAGTCGTGCGCCACCACACCCGGCAAATAAAACACTTCAAAGGACTACCTTTTAAAAAAAATTCTTCCTGCAAATCAATAGCAAAATGGAATTTGGTTATAGCTCCGTTTTTATCACAGTGCCACTGTTCTAATAATTGGACATTCCTAAATTTCCTTCCATTAGAAATCTGAATAAAATACGATGCGGTCTTATTAAGGAAAATGTGCGACATAGCCAGTAATAACTATAATGTAGGGATATTTGCTAAGAAGCAAAAGGTTCCCAATTCGTTAAAAAAAGAAAAAGTTGAAAACTTTAAATTAAAAAATACAGGTATATAACAATGTAAGCATAATATAACCCTTTAAAATATTTATTCATTTATGTGTCTATTTAAATGGGAAAAATACACAAAATATAATGAGATTTAGGGAAGACACTTTAAACATTGCTATTAGTTACTAGTACAATAAAAACAATATGTTAAAAGTTTACAGAAGAAAAAAAAAGTTTACAGAAGGTCTAAACTGCCATATTAAAGACACTTCCTAGGGGCTGGGGATTGCTCAGTGGCACAGCGCCCTGGCAAGCACAAGGTCGTGAGCTCGATTCCTGGTACCGGCAGAAAAAAAAAAAAAAAAGACACAAGACACTTCCTAATATTTGGTAGTGGCTAACAAAACATTTGGAGAGTTTGCTTTGCAGTAATGGGTACTGAACCCAAGGGGAGATGAGCTACATCTCAGGCCATTTTTTATTTTGAGACAGGGTTTTGATAAATTGCTTAGGCTGGCTTCTACTTGCAGTCCTCCTGTCTCAGCCTCCAGCATAACTTACAGGCATGGCACGCTCCACCACACTCAGCTTCAAAATCTCTCTCTCTCTCTGTTTTGTGATATTAGGGATTGAACCCAGGGCCTCGGCACAGAGATAAATCCCCAGCCCTTTTTCAATTTTTTATTTTGAGACAGAGTCTTACTAAACTGCTCAGGCTGGGCTCCAACTTGTGATCCTCCTGCTTCAGCCTCTCAGAGTGCTGGGATCACAGGCATGGGTCACCACATCGGGCTAACATCTTATTATGAATCATTAAAATTTTTCTAGGCCTAAAGCTGTAACTCAGTGGTACAGTACTTGCCTAGCATGCTTGAGGACTGGGGTCAGACCCTGGGCACTACAAAAAAACAAAAATAAAAATAATATGTTCCCGATCCAAATCTCAAGGGGTGAATATTTATTCACCCCTTGCGCTTCACTACTTATTTTGTTTCTTATATAGCTTTAGCGTTGCTTTATGTATTTTTTTTTTTTTTTGTATTTTTGAGACAGGATCTTGCTATGCAGCTCAGGCTGGCCTTGAGCTCACTTTGTAGCCCAGGCTGGCCTCTAACTCACAAGGATCCTCCTGCCTCAGCCTTCCAAGTGCTGGGATTATAGGCGTGCACCACCATGCCCAGTGTGTTTCTTTATGTAAATACAAGTACATATAAAAATATTTTTATTTTCCCCTTTTTGTTACACTATATGCATTGTTCTGCATTTTTTAAAAATTTAGCTTATGTTGGAGGTCTTTCTATATTCCTATACAAAGAGCTTCCTTGTTCTGTTTTTTGATAGCTACACAGTATCCCATCACCTGGTTGTGTAATAGTGTCTATACCCAGCCCTCTGTTGATGGACACTTATGTTACCTCCTGTCTCCTACCCCACCTCACCCGAATTCTGGGATTGAACCCAACACCTTAGCACTAAGCTATAGCCCCAGCCCTTTTAAAATTTTATATTTTGAGACAAAGTCTTGCTAAATGGCCCAGGCTGGGCTCGAACCTGCTTCAGCCTTCCAGAGTGCTGGGATTAGAAGCATGCACCACCACGTTTGGTTTGTTTCCAAGTTTTTGCCATTACAAGTGCTGCGGTGAATGCCTTTATTCATACATCACTTCCCCCTTTGGCAGCTATACCAAGATTAATTCCCAGAAAGGGATTATAGGATAAAAGCATGCATAGTTTGCTAGATATTGTCAAACTGATCCCTGTAAAAGCAGTACCAATTTTCATTCCTACCATCAAATACAGGACTTTGGCCAACCTAATATATAAAGACTTGTTCACAAATTAATAATCAAAGATGGTTTAAGCAACAGTCACCAGTACATTTATAGGTCTTGTTTAAAAAGACCTTTAGTATCCATTACGTTAAAAAAATAGCTAATATTTCTTGAGCATTTAAAATATGTTAGAGATTCTGTTTTATAAACAAGGTTTCACTATGTAGTTCAGGCTGGCCTTGAACTCACTATGTACCTTAAGTTTGCAGGGATCCTCCTGCCTCAGCCTCCTGAATGCTGGGATTACAGGCCTGTATCACTACCCTCAGACATTATAGATTCATAGTTAAAAGCAGCTTTAAGCCAGATGACTGAATCTGAAATTTGTCTCCTATATTTCCTCATCTGTAAAACAAGGATTACAGCAGCAACTTATGTGGGTAGGCAGCGTTACCCAAATGCGGCAAAGTGCCCAAAACAGTATATGGCGCTTATGAAGAGACCGTAAATGCTTTTGCTATTATTGTAGAACGTTTCTATCAGGCAGGTTGTATTGTTCTCATTTGATCCACGAGCAGACTGAGTACAGAGGGATCGGTGGTAGCCCAGGGTTTTGATATTGGTATACTCGACATGGTCTAACCTGAGCTTGTTGGACTCTCGGATGTTCAGCCAGCATCACTGCGCTGTACTGAGTGGTGTGCTGAGCAGTGCTGTAAATGTTAAGAACGGTCGAGGATGTGAGTGGGAGGAAGCACATAAGTATATGTATGCGCAGGGCTGACTTCATGGCAAGGTGTCATGCGCTGGTTTGAAAGAAATGAATTTGGAGGGTGCCTTGTGAGACAGAGTCTCACTGTGCAGTTGAGGCTATCCTTGAACTCACTACATAGCACAGGTGAGCCTCAAACTCTCAGTGATCCTCCTGCCTCAGCCTCCTGAGTGCTGTGATTACAGGTATACGGCATCATACCTGGCAAAATTAATGATTTGTAAATAAGAGACCCCTCAATTTTATTTTACGCTGGGCATTAAAAATTATATAGTCAAACTGGGTGTGGTGGAGCATGCCTGTAATCCCAGCACTCAGGAAGCTGAGGCAGGAGGACTGTTGTGAGTTTGAGACCAGCCTGGGCTACAAAGTGAGCTCAAGGCCAGCCTGGACTGCATAGTTAGACCTTGTCTCAAAAACAAAAAACAAACCAAAAAACCCCCAACAAATTATATAGTCAATCCTGTGACATATGTCATATGTGTATTATAATGTTCATTGATATATGCAGCCTGCAGTTTACAAATAATAATATATATAATACTCTTTATTGTAAATAGAATTTCATGGAGCTGATTCTCGCAGTATGAGTTCCTATTGCGTCACCCCTATATGACTGCAGTTGACCAATGAGTGTAGCTCAGACCCAAATGTTGGTTGCTCTTTTCTTTTATGTCAATCAAGAGCAAAATGAAACGGTCAAGGGTATATGGGGACTGCACTAGTTTGTTAATGCCATGAACAACAAACTTGCTGAACTGGATAGTAATTTTCCAACACTGGAAGAAGGATTCCTGCAAATGTTTGGTGCTGTTCACGATGTACAGAGCGGATGCATTCGACAGGGTTAGTTTCATCTGCATTGTTAACATTTTCTCTGCCTCTGTGTCAACTGGAGACAACCCTAGAGCATTTGCTGATGTGCAGGCTGTGAATACTTCTTCCGTCACTGGCAGATTTCCAGCTATCATGAAAACTTAAGAAGCGAAGAGCACATCTTTGTGGAGTACAGACAGCCCCCAGATTTGAATGGTTGAATTTATGATTTTTTAACTTTATTTTGGTGCACAACCCACACAGCTCTTCTGTTCTTCACTTTCACTGCACTGTAAGTTACATGAGCCATTCAACACTTATGATAAGATAGGCATTGTCCTACTTGCTCTGAGCACGTTTAAGACAGGCAAGGCTAAACTCAGGAGGCTACATATATTAATGCATTTCGATGTACAATATTTTCCTTGTGGGATGGACTTCTTGGGATAACCCCCCCAAAAGTCCAGCACAATCTGTATTTTCACAGGCAGATACAACAGACAAAATCGGAATAGTCTCTGCACACAGTTAGTTAGCAATAACTAACTGCTACAGGAATAATTAATAAATTCTAGCCGCTAGTGGGGGTGCATGTTGTAATTCCAGCACTCTGGAAAGCTGAGGCAGGAGGATAGGACGTTAGAGCCAAGCCTGGGCAACTTCGCAAGATCTTGTCTCAAAAATCATCATCATCATCATCATCATCATCATCATCATCTGGGCGTGGTGGTGCAGGCCTGTAATCCCAGCACTCAGGAGGCTGAGGCAGTAGGATCGCCATGAGTTCCAGGCCAACCTGGGTTACATAGGGAGTTACAGGCCAGCCTGAACTACATAGCGAGACCCTGTCTCAAAAACCAAAACAACAAAAAAGGGCTGGGGTGTAGCTCAGTGCCTATGCCTTGGGTCCAATCCTCGGTAGCATACACACACTCACACACACACACACACACACACACACACAATTATTGATAACCTTGTGTCTGGTAAATCGCAAAACGACCCGTCTTGGGGTCGTTCTTGGCATGCCAAATGAAGCTTTTGCCGGGCGTGGTGGCGCACGCCTATACACCCAGCACACTGAAGCAGGAAGATCGTTGCGAGTTCGAGACCCGCCTGGGCTACAAAGTGAGCTCAAGGCCAGCCTGAACTGCACAGCGAGACCCTGTCTCAAAAAGACAAAATAAACAAACAAACAAATAAACAAAGCTTTTTCCAAAAAGTCTCATAGAAATTACGCGGCGCCGAGGCTGAAGCGCCGGATCCCGGGGCGGGGCCCTGGATTTGACCACGCCCACCCAAGGCCCGCCCCTGCCCTTGCAGCCCCGCCCCTCCCGCGCGCCTGGCTGGGTCCGGCCCTGCAGTCTCCGCAGCCTGCGTTTCCGGGCGGCCTTCCGAGGCCGGTGCACAAGATGGCAGTGTGCCGGAGGCGGCCGAGCCTGAGCGCTGAGTTCTAGCGCGGGGCTGGGGCTGGAGACGGTTTGCATTTACCCACCCACCCAGGTGGCGGGCTGTGGGGGCGGCGCCGCCGGGCCTCTGGGGGTGTGAGGCCCGCTCGGTGCTGTGCCGGTCCCCCGCCTCCCCAGCCCTGTCCCGGGGTGCAGCCTGAGAGCGGTCCGGCCCGGCTGCCCCGCCTATCCTTGCCCCGGGGCGGCCGCAGTGACTCCCGTTTAGAATTGACTTTCGCCACGTGAGGGATCCATGGCTGCTTTGCAAGCGTCCGGGGAGAGGATTAACATCCAGGGGGCAGAGACAGCCAAGGTCGGTGACATGGATTCGCTGGGGAGCGACAGGCCGGAGCCGGACAGGCCTCCCCAGCGCTCCCGCAGGCAGAAATGCGCCTCCTACGTGCTGGCCCTGAGACCCTGGAGCTTCAGCGCCTCGCTCACCCCGGTAGCCCTGGGCAGCGCCTTGGCTTACCGATCCCAGGGCGTCCTGGATCCGAGGTTGTTGGTGGGCTGTGCCGTCGCTGTCCTGTCTGTGCACGGGGCCGGCAATTTGGTCAACACTTACTATGACTTTTCCAAGGGCATTGACCACAAGAAAAGCGATGACAGGACGCTGGTGGACCGCATCTTGGAGCCCCAGGACGTTGTCCGGTTCGGAGTCTTCCTCTACACCTTGGGCTGCATCTGCGCCGCTTGCCTGTACTACCTGTCCCCTCTGAAACTGGAGCACTTGGCTCTCATCTACTTTGGAGGACTGTCTAGCTCTTTTCTCTACACAGGAGGTAAGAACTGTCCCGTTTTCCTGCGCTGCGGGTCTCAGTTGCACATACAGGAAACTGCTACTTCGCTCTAGAATTGTAGAAATGTCAGAGGTTCTTTCGTAAGTTAGGCCGCTTCATCTGAAATCTGTGATGTGTAGTTAGTGGATGTTCTGAAAACAGAAAGTTGTAAACATACAGACTTGGTTATCCATGTTGGATAAGACTCAAATATATGTAGGGGCATTTTAAAAAAATCTAGTTTTCCTGTGTTGACCATACTTTCTAATACCATAGCTTCAGATTTTATTTTATTTATTTTGTCTTTTTTTGAGGCAGGGTCTCACTATGCAGCTCAGGCTGGCCTTGAACTCACTTTGTAGCTCGGGTTGGCCTCGAACTCGCAGTGATCCTCCTGCCTCAGCCTCCCGAGTGCTGGGATTACAGATGTGTGCCACCATGCTCTGTGTTGTAGCTATTAACTTTCAGCAAGTTTGCTAGGAGATGTATGTAGCCGCTGATTAAGGTGATGGGCAAGGGTTAATACCTACTTATTGAATACCTGCCATGTGTGAGGCATATTTCTGTGTGCATACAGCAGGCACAGATCTTGCCCTAGGCCTATAATCCCAGCATTTGGGAGGCTGAGGAAGGATTATGAGTCCAAGGCCAATTTGAGCAACACAGCAAAACTGTCTCAAAAAATAAAATAAAATGATGGCAAAAAGTATAGTATAGTAAATAAACTACTCACGTAGTCTTATTTTATTTTACTCTTACAAGACCGTCATATACTTGGCCCATCATTAACTGAAGTGTCCGTTATGCAGTATATAGCTATATTTAAGAGGAGGATGGTAATGGGAGGAAAATGTAGAGCAGAGAAGGGAGATGCAGATTACTGTTTGTGAGTAGTTTGGGCAGAGTAGGCCTTATAGAAAAGGTAATGTTTTGAACTGGACTGAAGGAGGTAAGAGATGATGGAGAAAGAGAATTCCAGGAAAAGGGAAGAGCAAGTGCCCCAGTGCCTTGGGGCAGAAATAGGCCCTCAAGAATATGGGGAAGAGCCGGGCATGGTGGCGCACACCTGTAATCCCAGCACTCAGGAGACTGAGGCAGGAGGATTGTTGTGAGTTCAAGACCAGCCTGGGCAGCAAAGTGAGCTCAAGGCCAGCCTGAACTGCATAGCGAGACCCTGTCTCAAAAAGACAAAAAAAAAAAAGAATATGGGGAAGAGTAAGGACTGCAGTGGGTGAGTGAGGAAGATGGTAAAGGGAAATACAATGAGAGAATAGATCTGGGTAGGAGAGGGAGCACACAGATGAGGTGGGCCTTGTAGGCCATTGGACTTCACTCTGAAGAGGAAGAAAAGTGGGATGTGACTTTACGTTTTAAACAAATCACTGGCTGAGGTTTGAGAATGGATAAAGGATAGAGGGCAAGGATAGGAGCAAGACGGCCAAGTCAGAGGCACTTCAGTAATCCAGGCAAGATGTTTGGTGGTGTGGATCAGGATGATGGTAGCAGGAGAGGTAAGGAGTCAGACTCTGAGTGCATCTGAAGGTCGACAGGGGTTGTGATGGGCTGGATGTGAGAGAGAGAGAGGCAGGGAGTAAACATAACCAAAAGTTTTGGTCTCAACAACTGGAAGAATACAATTGATGTCATAGTGTGAGATGGAGAAAGGTGAGGCTAGAATAGGGTTTGGGGGGAAATTAAGAGATTGATTTTGGACTTCTCAGTGTCTGTTAGAGCTCCAAGCAGAGGTGTCAGATGGTTACTTGGATATATACAGAAGCTGATTTTAGGAAAGAGGTCTGGGCTAGAGATACAGACACTTGAGAGCCATTGGTATATAGATAAAGCTATATAAGACTGCAGGAGATCTTTAGAGGAGGGAGTGTTGTTGGAAAAGTGAGAACCAGGACTGAGCCCTGCGCCTTCCAGCTCACGAGGTGGTAGACATGAGGAGGACCAGGTAAAGGGGGCTGTGAATGAGTATCCAGAGCAGTAGGAGGAAAGTCAAGAAACTGTAATTTTCAGGCAGCCAGCTGTAAATTTGGCACAGTTTAAAAGTTCAGTAGCTGTGCATGGTGGCTTACACCTCTAGTCCCATACTCAGGAGGCTGAGGCAGGAAAGTTGCCATGAGTTTGAGGCCAGCCTGAGCTACATCATGAATTCAAGGCCAGCCTGAACTATATAGTGAGACCTCGTTTTAAACCAAAAAAAAAAAACAGTTTTTAAAATAAAATAAATCAATAGAATAATAAAATATAAGGTAGTGGTAGTGAGGAAGCCATCTGTGTTAGCTTTTTGTTACTGTGACAAAATACCTTAGAGAATAAACTTAAAAGAAGAAAGGTTTATTTTAGCTCGCAGTTCTGGAGGTTTCAGATCATGGTCGATTGACTTGTGGCTTTTTGGACTTTGGCAAGACAGTAATCATGGTGGGGATGCATGGCAGAAAAAGTCTATCTCCTTCAGGGCTGGAAATGAAAGATTGAGAGGGAGGGGCTTTAAGGGCACCCCTCCCCTGGCAGTGACTGGAAGACTTCCTACTGGGCCCCACTTGTTGAAGATTCCACCACCTCCTAGTAATGTCATGAACTGGGAACTAAGCCTTTCACAGATGGGCCTTTGGAACACTTGCCCTAACTACAGCACCCTGTCTGTGCAGGTGACATTTGAACTAAGGCTTGAAGGATGGGGAGCCAGTCATGCGGTGGAATTGGAATCTCACTGTGGCGCTGAGTCCTTCGGGCTGAGCAAGTGCAGCTGTCCTGGGTGGGAGAGAGTTTGGCACTGTCCGGGGTCAAAAGGCCAGTGGTCCCGAGGGAGCATGGGATGCAGACTGAGAGGCAGGCAGCGGCTGGATCATTCTGATCAGCAGAGTCTTCTGCTGGCTCCTCCCTACTCCTCAGCCAATAGGGCTGCCCTTGGACCTCACTGCTATATCTCCCCTTATTCTCTGGGTGGTTTTAGCCAGTCGTGTGGCTTCAGATGCCATTTATTAAGTTGGCAGCCCTCTATCTCCAAACCTATTCAACTTCTTTTTGGGGCGAGGGTGCTAGGGTTGGAGCCTGAGACCTGTGCATGTGGAGTGTGTGCTCCACCCCTGAGTTTTACCCTTATCCACCCTCCTACTCAGTAACTTCTAGAGGTTTCACAAGTATCTCAGGTTCAACCCAACTGAAATAAAATTCCTGATCCTCTGCCCCCACATTCCCTGCCCTGCTCCTAGCTTTTCCCGTTACTTTCTTTTTTTTTTTTTTTTTTTGAAACAGGGTCTCCCTGTGTAGTTCAGGCTGGCCTTGAGCTCCCTTTGTAGCCCAGGCTGGTCTTCAACTCCCAATGATCCTCCTGCCTCAGCTTCCCAAGTGCTGGGATTACAGGCATGTGCCACCATGCGCGGCTCCCCATTTCTTTCAATGATGGTGGTGGTGGTTGTGTTCATAGTGGTGGGGATCAGACTGAGAGCCTTGAGCCTGCTAGGCAAGCACTACTGCCGCTGATCTCCATCCCCGACCCTCTCAGTGGCAACTTCATCCTTATAGTTCTTTAGACCCAAAGTCATGGCATCCTCCTGGATTCTTCTCACATCTCATCCAGCTCCTCAGCACATCTTGTTTTCATTCAGAACACATTCGGGGCCTCCTGACTGCTTCTGTCTGGGACGCTCTTCCCCTATCTGGCTGTATGGTTTGCTCTGTAACTTCCTTTGCCCTTTGCTCAGATGTCACCTGCTTAGTGAGGCCTTGCTTTCTACCTTATGTAAAATTGCACACCTTCCCCACATGTCCC
Organism: Chinchilla lanigera; assembly: GCF_000276665.1. Taxonomy (NCBI): domain Eukaryota; kingdom Metazoa; phylum Chordata; class Mammalia; order Rodentia; family Chinchillidae; genus Chinchilla; species Chinchilla lanigera. The sequence continues at coordinate 2,477,316 of NW_004955486.1, read as the reverse complement.
TCTACCCCAGGTCCCCTCCTCATTCCTTTTCTCTGTTTTATTTTCTACACAGCACATACTGCCCTCCAATGCACTTGCACCATATAATACACATATTTGGGCAGTCATTTTCCATGAGACTCTGAGCTCCCTGTGGTCAGGGATGTTTCATTGTTCTCAGCTGAACCCGTCGTGTTCAGTGCAGTGCCTAGTAGGTGGTGCTTAAGATACTCATCGAATTAACAAACAGGAAGACACTGAAAATGTTAAGCAGAGCAATGATATAATCAGATTTAGCTTTCACACGGATTCGTTTTGCCTGGTCTAGAACACTGTACAGATGGAATTGTTTGCTGTGCACCATATTTATTTCACTGTGGACGTGTATGTCTGGCTTCTTTTGCTCAGCATGATGTTTTCAAAATGCATCAAGTTGTTATGTGTGTCAGTAACTCCTTTTTACTGCTGAGTAGCACTCCTTTGATGAATGTATTGCATTTTATTCTCCTGTTCAGAGACCTGTGCATATTTTGGCTATTTCTCTTGGGTAAATGCCTAGAAATGGAGCTGTCAGGGCACAGGATAGGTGATATTTCATTTTATGAGGAGCTGCCAGACCATTTTTGGAAGTGGTTATACTATTTCACATTCCCACCAGCAATAAATGAGCATTCCAGTGGCTCCGCATTCTTGCCAACGTTTTGATTTATGTCTTCACAGATTAATTCTGGCTGCTGTGTGGACGAGAGGCTCAGTGTTGCACTGTACTGCCTCATTCAGAAAATGGTGTTGAAGGGTTGGTATGTCTGGAGGGAAACTCCTCTGTGGAATGGGGGAGAAAAAAAAAAAAAAAAAATATATATATATATATATATACACACACATATATGTATATACACACATATATGTGTATATATGTATAGTGTATATACGTATATATACATATATATGTGTATATATGTATATTTATATCTCGTGTATACACACATACGTATATATTTAAAAAAATTTTTTTTTGATACTGGGGATTGGACCCCAGGCTTTCCAACTGATCTACATCCCTGACCTTTTTTTGTTTTTTTTATGTTGAGGCAAGATCAAGCTAAGTTGTCCTGGCTGAGCTTTAACTTGAAGTCCTCCTACCTCAGCATTTCAAAATGCTAGGATTACAGCACCAAAAGAATGATAGAGCCCTTAGGGAGAGAGCTGTGTTCCACCCTGCCCTGTCAAGCCACGTTTGTTTTGTTTTGTTCTATTCTGACACAGGGTCTTGCTGTGTTGTTCAAATTGGCTTGAACTCACTGTGTAGCCCAGGCTGACCTTGAGCTCAAGATGATCCTCCTGCCTCGTCCTCCTGAGTGCTGGGATTACAGCATAGCCCACCGTTCAGGCTAGGCTGCATTTGTGAATTACTTAGCCAACAGCTCTGTCCTCAAGGGCTGTCATTTTTTTTTTTTTTTTTTGGTGCCAGGTAATCTCAAGAAAGTTATCAGATCTTTCTCTCCTTGAGTGGGTTTATGCTTGTTTTTTGCACAGGACCTATTTAAAGTGAGGATCTGCGTCTCTGCTCCACTTCACTGAAGGCAGTTTTTAAGGTGATGTGAAGAGAGGTTTTTGGAGAATGTAGGCAAAAGTCAGAGGTGTCTTGCTGTGTTTTCTTCCAAGCCAGAGCTCCGATGTTGGGGTATTAAGGAAATAAGAAAAAGAAGGGCAGCAGCTGGTGGGGAACTTGCGACAGCTGGCTGGGTGCATTCTGGCTGGAATCTTCACTGGACAGGGAGTCCCCTAAATGTGGGACGCATTGCAAGGGGTGTCAGTTTACTAATTCAGGCCTGGAGCTGGTGTCCACTTGGAGAGACTTCCTTCTGAAGGCATGTCCTCGGACAGCCAGGTTATGATGAGCAAGGGGCTCGAGGCACTGAACTAGCTCGAGGGTGTTTGGGGAGCACCAGAGGCCACGCCAGTGGTGTGCTTTCTGAGGATGCTTCTTTCTAAAGAAGCCAGTGTGGTCGTTTTGCTCCAATGAACCCAGCTGCTACTGTGAGGGTAAACCCAGCCTCATTCTTGGTCCTTGGCTCTGCAGACCGTTGTCTTTGGCCATTTTAGAGTGGTTAAGATGTGATTGGTCACCTGAGAGTTTTCTTTGTTTTTGGACAGTGAGGCACCTTGTGGATTGGTTAGACCCTAGATACCTCCTCTGGAGGCACCTCTCACCCATCCCATCTGCAAGCCAGCTGGTGGAGTTGCTGTCTTCTGGGCATCCAGTGACCCTGACTAGGACTTGGACTTGGGAGTGGCTTTGGGGAAGGAGGAGAGCAGACACGTTAGAGAGATGCGGGTTATACAGAGTTTGAAGTAGGGCAGCTGCAGGAGCTGTAGTCAGGGCTGGTTTCATCTGAACTTCATGAAAACCAGAGAGAGGAACCTGCATGATAATTTGCTGGCCTGGCTATTTTACTCATACGTGTGTGAAAATTTCTTTATGTGGGAGTTCAGGGTTTTCAAAAGCAGACGCCTCCGGAGAGTGTAGAGGAAGGGGTGGCTAGGGGGCTGGGTGGACACTCCATGGGGGGGGTGGATCTGACCGAGCCTTGCGACCCTTTAGTTCCTCTCGGCTACCAATAGCCAGTGGGCTTTGCTGCGGAACTTTGTTTGGGGTCCCAGTAGGCAGGCACAGGTGGGTGTGAACTCTGAAGGGGGCCTGGACTCTGAAACCTGACTGGATTTCTGTCAGTGCCGGTGTTGTTGGAGGCGAAGTCAGAGCGCTCTGGGGGACCAGATCAGCAGCCTGCTCCAGCCGGATGTGGCCCGTCCTTGCTGATGAGCAGCCCCTCTGTTTGCAGCCCTTGATCTCACACCCGCCTCTCTGGGTTTTCTGGTCGCAGGAATTGGATTCAAGTATGTGGCCCTGGGAGACCTCATCATCCTCATCACTTTCGGCCCTCTGGCCGTGATGTTCGCCTACGCTGTCCAGGTGGGGTCGCTGGCGATCTTCCCTCTGGTCTATGCCATCCCCCTGGCCCTCAGCACTGAGGCCATTCTCCATTCCAACAACACCAGGGACATAGAGTCCGACCGGGAGGCGGGCATCGTCACGCTGGCCATCCTCATCGGCCCCACCTTCTCCTACGTGCTCTACAACACGCTGCTCTTCCTGCCCTACCTGATCTTCAGCATCCTGGCCACGCACTGCAGCATCAGCCTGGCGCTGCCCCTGCTCACCATCCCCATGGCCTTCTCCCTTGAGAGGCAGTTCCGCAGCCAGGCCTTCAACAAGCTGCCCCAGAGGACGGCCAAGCTTAACCTCCTGCTGGGGCTTTTCTATGTGTTTGGCATCATCCTGGCCCCCACAGGAAGTCTGCCCAAACTCTGAGGGCACTGGCAGCTCCCTGCATAACAGCACCCCCCACCCCCGACCCCTAGACTGTGCTGAAGCCGGAGTTCCCGAAGAGGGAATGTGACTTGGTGGGGTGAGTCGTAAGTATGGACGTGAATCCTGCCTTTTTATATCATTATTATTATTATGTTCTTAAAAATAACCTGCTTTGTTTTTATTTTCCCATTTTATGGGGAATCTTGAACCACTCTACAAAACCGGAGGTAATTGGACACGTGAACCTTGTTTTATTTATAATTTCCACTAGAGGGTGTTGTCAGGTCACTTTAAAGTGGAGGGGACCGGGTTCCTGCTTGTTCCGGGCAGAGCGCTGTAAGGTGTCGTGGAGGAGCTGCCCGAGTTGGCCTCCTGTCCTGAAGGAGCCATAGCAGCGAGGTGCAGTGTCATCCTGATATCCTGGCCATGTAGGCAAAAGTTGTAATTGGTTCTAGGCCCCATTACCATGGGCAGCACCTGTCTCTTACGCAGCGCTGGCGTCCTGAAATATGCTGCTGGAGACAGAAAGTCCCTCATTAACAGCCTTGGGCAGCTCTCAGGGTTTTGCCTAAATTGTGATTCAGACACATTCGTCCTTCATCTCTTTGCCTATTGGCACAGTTGAATGTCAGATCGCCCTGCAGCAAGACGGGGCTGGGCAGAAGAAAAATCTCACCTTGGAGGCGGCTGAGAAAACCACTTGCTTTTGGGCAGAAATTAGCAGAGTAGCTATCTTCCACTTGTAGAATCTGCCAGCATGAGGGGAAGGGTTCCTAGCCCTTTCAGTAACTATCCGGAGCCCTGAAATTACAGAGGCACTGCTGTCCTCGCAGGCTACTAACAGTCCACAGGGCTTTTCCCTCCCAGCCACTGCTTCTAATACTCCCCTCTGCCACCCTGCACCTGTGTCCCTCTGTCCTGTCCCCGTGTGTGTTTCCTGCCCTGGAGCCAGCACCTGGGTCAGGGACCCTGCCCCTTTCCACAGAGCCGCAGAGTGGGCCGTACAGAAACCCGGGAAATGCACAAGCCAGTGGGCGACAGCCCTGCCAGTGGAGGAACCGTCTTCCTCCTTGGAGACCAAGTGCAATAGGGCTGCGCCCCTCCCTAGGCTGTGGCCTTGTGCAGACAGTGGAGAGCTTCAGTGAGGTCGTACCTGGAGGGGGCACAGCCTCGAGCGTGCTGCTTTTCATTGGAACTTCTGGGCTCCAGTGGCTCAGTTGCTTTTAGTCCAAGACTGAAATAGGTGGAGATGATCAGATAGTCATCCGTGTACTTCTCTGTTACGATTGGCCATTCTGGTGGGTGTTTTGAGGTCTTGGCCTACAGAACATGACGTAAGAACTCATTGTTAATCCTTTAAGTAATCGGGCTATTTAGGATTTGGCTCCTTGGGTTAGAATGGGTCAGTTTAACCTGGGAAAAACGTATTTGGAAATTGCAAAAATTCCTCTAAATTGGCATGATTTGTCTGCCAGACAGTGAGGCTCCGGGAACAGTATTCAGAGCCCTGAGGCCCAGGAAAGAAGGCCAGACCTCCTCTCCTGCCCTTCTTCTGGCACCATCTTTATTTCCTGCCAGGCTAGTGGCACTTTGGTGCTCATGGGGGTCCTGCCTCAGAGAAGCTGCTCTGGCTCTGCTGGGAGCTGGCCGCTGTCCCGTGAGGCTCACCTGGAGGCTAGGGGGCCTGGCTTCCCGTGTCCACTGACCAGGCCTGCCTCGAGGCTGCTCCTACCAGGATCTCCAGTCACCTGCCGCACGGGTCCCGTGCAGATTTTAATGCATATTTTTATATCTAAATTATTCCCAAAGGCCATCTTTGGTGCCAGGTTTTATATACAGGCCACTGTCATTTGTATTATATCCCCTGACTTCATGAAGATTTGCTGTAGACTTGGTAATTAAAAAAAAATCATCAGTTGTCTGATCTCCAGTTCTTTGCTTTCTTTCCTCTTATTGTCGGATTGTGAGCTGTGACGCATAGATCCCCAGGACACCAGGGCAAGGACACTGGGACGTGCTGGGTGGAGGCGCCTGACCTTGGGTGATGAACTGGGGAGAGTCTGGGTGGATTGAGAGGCCCTCAGGAAGGCAGCAGCGAGCACTTAGAGCCAGTCCGTGTCGGGCCACATAGACCTCTTTTCGTGCTTCCTCCCTTCATTTTCTTTCTTCTGATGGGGTCACTGTGTTGATAGATTGAGAACCAGGGCAGATTGAGTACGTCTGAGTCTCAGCTAGGCATTTGACAGCGTGTCCTTACAAGCAATGCAGAGATATGTGGCACGGATAGCGGGAGAGTTAGATAAATCCCTGGGAGATGAATGAGCTGCGAGAGAGTGACGACCAGCGTGTCAGCCCGCCCGGGAAGGAAGCCTCCGGCGACACGCACCAGCCCTGCCCTCTGCCCTTGGCGAAGCGAGATTCAACACCTGTTATTAAGGATGGGAATGAGGCAGCCTAGATTGCAGGCTTCGTGAACCTTGGAGGAAGAGCTTATAAAATGACTGGCAATTAGGATGCTCATAAGTCAGAAGGCTGCTTTGGTGGGTCAGAGGAAAAAACGACCATGAATAAACATAAAGCAATATACTTGGGTCCCCAAAACAGTGCGCCTTGAGAGGGGTGCTACTGATGGTATGACAGTTCACTTTCTTTTCTCTTTGTTTTTTGTTTTTCTTTTCTTTTTTTTTCTTCTTCTTCTTCTTTTTTTTTTTAAAGACAGGTTCTTGCTCTGTATCCCGGACTGGTCTTGAAGTCACAACCTTCTGTCAACCTCCCAGGTACTGGGATTACCAGCATGCACTACTACACTTGCTTATGTTCTTTCATTTCTTTTTCTTTTTTTTTTTTTGAGACAAGGTCTCACTATGTAGTGTAGGCTGGCCTTGGACTCACAGTGATCCTCCTGCTTCAGCCTCCCAAGTGCTGGGATTACAGGCATGGACCACTATGCCTGGCTGTTTCTTGAGTCAGATTTATTCTGCTTCTTTTTGAGGGGTCACTAGAAATGAAACTCTTGGGCCTCCTCCCGTCCCTGGAGGGTCACCCAGGACCTGGGCCTCTAGGGCCAGAGGCCAGGGATTTTGACTTGGCTCTTGCTCCTTGAGTTCATCACCTGGAATCCACCCTTGTCTTTGGCACTGCTGCCCTGGAAGGGTCCAGAATGCCCCTTCTTGCTGACAACGGCCGTGGGCCTGCAGGGCGTCTGTCCCTGCAACCTCATTCTTTTTGCTGTCAGTCCTAGTGAACTGTCTTTGCTCTGTGATCTCCCCCATCCACCTCTCCTATTTAAAGCATTACCTTTCTTCTCTATGCTTTGCTGTACCTTTGCACAGAATTCCACCCAGAGGACACTGGAAGCTCGCTGCTGGCCTCTTCATGACCCAGAGGGGAAAGAAGTCGTGAATATATCACACTGAGTTTTCGTCTTAATAACTTTTCAGTGACTCCTGTGCTAATACCAAAGCCTGTGTCTTCATCCGGCCCAAAACTCAGTTGGCGGCAGTACTGACCTTTCTGAAGGTTAATGTGATCTGCGGTGAATAGGAGATCCGTGTCCAGAACGAGGAGGGCGGAGCCCCACTCATCCCCGCGCGGGCTGGGAACGGGCTGGTCCTGGGCACCTGCTTTCTGCTTTTCCTTTTTCTAAAGCAAGTCAGTCTGGCGGTAGATCAAGAACACCCCATAGGTAGGATACACTCGGACTTCAGGAAGGCGTTTAACAATCTGATGGAATGTGGATTGGGTGAAGATACAATTAGAGGAGATTTATTTGTAGGCATGCGTGTGTGTCTGTGCATGTGTGTATGTTGCCCTGGGAACAGCTGTGGCGGAGATTTTACACTTCTCAGTGTGGGAACCACATTTGAAAGATATTATTAACAAACTGGATCTTGCCCAGAAAGCAGTTGGCAGACTGGCTAGGGCACATTAAACCATGTCTGTGTGGAAAGGAGACCCGCAAAAGAGCTATCTTGGGTAGAGAAGGACTGGGTTCCATGTGTGTGTGTGTGTGTGTGTGTGTGTGTGTGTGTGTGTTCAAAGAATAAAGTAGGAGCAATGGATAGAAGTTAGATGGGCTCAGGTTTAAGCGCTTGGGTCAGGAAGAACTTACACAACATCCCAGTGGGTGGTGAGTTCTAGTAACTAGAGGCATTCAAGCGAAAGGATGATTCCTTGTCAGGAGCACTGAAGTGAGCAGTAACATCAGAAAGGGCTTGGGTGAAAAGATCTTTAAGGGTCTTCCAGTGCTTCATACAGTTGCTCTGTTTGTTCTCAGACCTGCCCTTAGGGGATAGGAGGCAGAGTACCAGAGGCTTGTTGACATTCCTTCCCCTGGGTTTCAGGTTGCTATCTACTCATTTCAACAGGC